>NC_056742.1:677500-747500 GCF_019279795.1 Protopterus annectens | reverse complement strand
AAGTTGTAATGGCCATTCCTAGGCTTAATTTGATTGTACTTACAAATGCTAATAACAATGTTACTTCGGGATTCCTTATACAAATTTTGGAACAAGCCATGTGAACATATACTGCACATCGCATGAGGTAATAGCACTAACCATAAGGACAGACAGCATATAGAAGAATGTCAATGTTTTTGAATAACTTACCTGCATGCATAGTGCTATTTACAGTGTGTGCTGCTGCCACAGACTAAATTACTTACATGGTAAAACAGTGGAGAACAGCAATACCTAGAATAGTTATGGAGTACTACAGGGGGCGTATCTGACCTAACATAATCAGTAGCTATTGCATGCTGTGTTGCCCACTAGTGCCATGTTACAGAGTGCTTCATCAAAGTATTTCATTCTCTAGGTATGAATGGAGAGTATGCGCAATTAGCATAGTATGCTAATGTGAGGATCTTTTGCTGTAGGATTTCCCACTGATGAGATCTTGTCTGTGTCACTCTTTGGGTTTAAAGAATCTGGTAGCAGGTTACTCTGTACCACAAGGTACTTTTTGTTTAACTGCTTTTATTAATATGCTATTGCTGCTGCACTGTTCACATAAGCAGCAAGTCATCTGCATAGCTGGAGGAACAGTGCGGTTTGAAGCACTACATTAACAGTCAATGCATAGTTATGGTCCCATAAGTAATCTAGTAGGGACAAGCTTATAGTCAGCTGTTACAGTGATTCATAATCAGTTAAGAGCCTGAGTAGAGATTCATTTGAATATGTGGTCTATGCAGAGTGTAATGTGTCTACATAATGGGGTAAGTTCAGAAAAGGGAGGAAGATTGATTCTAAGATCTTACCACATTATGTCTTTTTTTTTAATCAGAGTGCTATGATATACCATTCTACTGCATACAGCCCTTGCTCCATGGAGCACAATATACATAAGTCAAACTCTTAGTACTTAAACAATGACATATAACCATGAGAGTGTATTTTAACAAAATATGCATGACACTCTATTGCCTGCTATCCCAAAAACTCTTTTCTATGACAAAACACATTATTTCACATAAAGTAAATTTATAGATATAGATATTAAAATTTTCATGCAGTTAATTTTATTTCACTATTAATGGCTCCATTTTTATGATTGTGAATGATGTTACTTACACTGAGTATGAAGATATAGAGAGCCTACTGGCCAATAAATTCAGCTGTACCATTACCCCCCTCTCACTTCTCCATCTGTCCCCAAGATATAACTTAGACTGGCTTGCATCCAGCTATTACACAAGATCAACTACTAAATGTGCTCTTAAAAGTTAAACATACTGCATTAATGGGTCCTGACAATATTCATGGATGCATCTTAAACAGCAAGAAGTAAGATTTATACTCACCCCTAACAACACTTTTTAATCTCAGCCTTCATATAGGTTTTGTCCCAGTTGAATGGAGAACAACTGCAGTTATTCTCCTGCATAAGGGAAATCCTTCCACAGACCCATAAGTCTGATCAGCCTCATATGCAAAGCCTTGGAAAGACTTCTCATGGAATTACTCAGTCAGGATATATGAAACTTCCAAACACAGGACTCATTTCAGTTTGGATTCATCTAGTGCAGGTCATGCTTACTCACCCTGGTGGATTTTTTGAAAAGGCCATCAAAGCAATGAATGAAGGCAAAATGGTACACCCCGCATACCTCAACCTGGCCAAAGCTTTTGCTACAATTCCCCTTGCAGGCATATTAGAAAAGCTAAATAAACTGGAAATAAACCTCTATGTCACCCATTGGTTTGTCAACTGGCTCATGGATACGATACAGATAGTCAAAATAGGGGAAGTTACCTCCAATATGAGACTAGTCACTAATGAAGTCACCCAAAGTTCTGTGCTATGACTTCTTTTGTTTGGCATCAACTTTTCAGAAGTAAAAGCAAAACACAAAGGGATATGGCTGGCTATGTTTGTAGATGACTGCAAGCTACTAAATCCAAGAATGACTTAACCATTCTACAGGAAAGTTTGTCTCAAATAACTGGCGTTAAAATCATTGACTGAAACTAAATGCAAAAAAATGCATTACTGTATCCTTTGGGAAGTCATCTATCCCAAGGAAATACTAAATTGACAATATGCCCCTAAGAGTTGATCCAGTTGTTCAAGATATGGGAACTCATGTGGACAGTGACCTAACCTTTGAGCAACATGAGCCTATTGTAAAAAAGTCTTCTATATTGCACAGCTTATAAACAAAGAGATGGTGTCTAGATCTAGAAATTATATTGTCCTCCTTTACTCAGCCCTCATTAGGCCAATGATTCAATACAATACCCCCTATGTCATATATCTGTCCAGACACATGCAACACCTGGAACACTGAAAGATCTACAAAAAAGGATACAAGGCCTAAACAACAGGTCTTATATGGATTGACTCAAAGCCATATCATTATAATTGGCAGTCTTCAAACTGCTAACTGGTGACCTGTGTCTGTAATACAAGGCATCATCCAACCTATTACTCATGGATTCACTGCACATCAGCAAGTAAAATGGCATCAAAAATACAATCTAGGGATCTAAACCTCAACATCAACAGAATGGCTTGAAGGGATAGGAATATCTCACAGAGAATACCACTACCATGGAAGAGATATAAAATTATTGATCATGGGATGGGTAAGGCCAATCTATAATCAAATGGGAAAGTTATTTCAAGCACAGAAAGGGAAATTGGCTAGGCTTAAAATGGCCCTCAAAGGCAGCCTACGTGGTACTTACCTGTGAACCTGGGAACCTATAATATGTTTTGACATAACAGTAGCTAATATTATTCATATATCTTAGAATTCTTACTGTAGAATTTTTGAGTAGATCCAAAAAAATGTGAAATTTTACCACAGAATTTTTGTATAGATCCAGAAACATTGTGAAATAAAGTTTTTAAGTTATCCACTAACATATCCTTGTTTGCAGATTATCATTTTAATTTATTTTTTTTAAGTATCATTATTAACAAGGAGCATACCAGAGGGATTCAGTTATCGAACGTCCTGTATATTAACGGGTCTACCTGAGATGGTCGACAAGCCATTTGATCGACTTTCATTTGGTCGACAGGCAGATTTGCCTCCCTCCCCAATGTTTTGCGACCCTGGAGTTGATATATATAGTTAGGGGGTGTGTGGGGGGCACAGCCCCCCACATTAGGGGGTGTGGGGGGTGAAGCCACCCATATAAAACTGTTTGTCGACCAAATGAGTGTCGATCATATGGCCTGTCGACCATGTGATAGGGATCCATATTAACATATCTAAATCAGAAAAACTCATCAAACTATTTTCTATCAGTAAGGATAATGTTTAACTGGTACATTAATTTAAATAACCAGAAAAGTCATTATTTAGGCGATTATTTAGGTACATCCAGTGTCGATGTTTCCCTAATTGGTAAATTTGGCAATGTACACCTCACCAAATCACAAGGTTACTGTGGTGCAATGCTGTCTTTGTCCAGTGGTACAGTTATGTGAGTGATGACTGTCAAGCATTTGAAATACAAAGGGTGGAGAAGACTATCTAGATTGTGTTGTACATTAATGTCCATTGTAAAAAAAAACATTTTTTTTCTATTAATGAAAATTATATGGAATATTTTCTTTCATAATTGGTCTGTGTCATATTAGTAGGTCTTAGTGTTCTACATATCTGTGTCACCCTGGATTTATCCAATGTCAAAAATACAAGACTGTTTTACTAGGAAAAATGAGTCAGATTCCAGAATTCCCAAAATGAAACAGTCAACTTAATGAGACTAACTTTTGGAAAGACAACTGACATGCAATTATTACATTATTACCACATTATTCCATTAAAATAGCACCAGCTATGCAACACCACCTTACATTTTACATAAGGAAATAAAGACCAATAAAAGGTTTAGAATAAAACTGGAAGAGTAGTTTGGAAAGGCTAATTGTTACAAATATAATGTTAAACAGAATATTTGATCCGCTCTAAACAGAGTTGCAGCTTAAACCAATCTTCTCTACAAAGAAACTGTCAACAATCTTAAGAGTCTCAAGAGTGTAGAAATGGAATGTATTTCCAAACTCTCTATATTCTGGAAATGTAGACTGCATTGTCAAAAGTATTTCACTTGTACTTCATTGGTCTTTGCTGTCAATCATGTTGTATATCAGTTTATTTGAAGGTAATGAAAAGCTTAAAAAAGCAACAAAAATAGGCTACATGTAAACATGAAAGTGAGTTCTATACTGCAGCTTCCCAGGAAAACGTATCTGCATCATGGGAATATACTGTACATTAACCTATGAAACTAAAAAGTGCAGACATTATCAAAATGGTATAGATTTCAGCTATCACCATTTTGTGTTATGTTATAATATATATCTATTTATCTATATCTGTCTATATATATATATATATATATATATATATATATATATATATGTGTGTGTGTGTGTGTGTGTGTGAGACTGTGGAATGTCCAGGTGTGAGTGTTCTGTCTGTCACTCTTTGTGTGATCTCAGAGTTATTATATATAAGTAGGGTGGGTGGGGGGCACAGGGGGACTTGCTCCCCTGCTTTTATGTAGTGTAGGCATTTGTGTGTTTGGTGTTTTGTTTTTTGTGTTTGTTTTGTGGTGTGGGTGTTGTGCTTTGTGTGTGGTGTGGTGTATGCTGTGTCTCCGGGTTTATGGTTTCGGGTTTGTGGAGTTTCGGTTTTGTATGGTTTTGGCTTTATGGTCTTGAAATGCTGAAATTTGAGATTTCAGCATTTCGAGATTATGAATTGAAACCCTATATATATCTACGTATGTATGTATTTCTTCAAGATTGACCCCCAGATTCACTAATCTTCCGTGTAAGACTAGATTAGTCTTGTACGGAAGCACCAGTGTAAGAGTATGATGGCAGCGTGCCATGCATAATAATACTGCCTCAACTCTAAAGCTTACATGGAGCATGGACGCGTATAGGGGGCGTGTCAGACTGCCGAGCAGTCCAAATATCCATGCCCCTGCAATGAAGAAATGCCACAACTTCCATTTAAATGAGCGAGTCCACTCACATGTGTACAATGTAACACTACACTCCCCCATATGTTAAACAACTTACAGAATAAAAAATAAAAATATTTTTTTTTCTTCCGATATAGCTGCCCGTAGTTGCGTGGGTTTGCCCGGGAGTGCCCATTGCTCAGCTACAGTTATAGCAGCTTAGACACCAGAAGAGGATAATAAGAAAAATATATGCAAATTAAGCAACATAGCAATAGAGTAGTGATTAGAGCCTTCACACAAAGAGGAGGCATTCCCGCTTCGAGTCCCTCTACTGCATGTTCCATTTTCTGTGGGAAATCTGTATACAAAAACATTTCCTGACATTTTTTTATGTATAAGTTTTGTAAAAAGCATTGAAATGTTAAATGTAGTAGTGCATGAATTATATATATGAAGATGAAATGTTTATGCATTCTGAGGCATGAGTACCCTATTTTAAGTAATATAAAACACTGCTAAGCACATTTTGCCAGTATTGAGCATATTTAAATACATTTGCACATAGCTGCGCACCGCGCTAACAAGGGCAATGTCGGGCAACGTAGGGCAAAGTTGGGCAAAGTCAAGCAAATTCGGTTAAACACGCTCACACCTGCTTTACTGTTCCTTAACCAGTCAGGTCTGCCCAGCAGGAAAATAAAAAGCAGTGACAGGGCTCAAACTCAGGATACTGCGCATTATAGTCACAGTACTTAACCACTAAGCCATGATAGCATTTCACAAATATGCACTTTCAACAGATACATATCTATCAAAGGGATTTTAAACATTGTTAACATTAGCTAAACAGGCTTGCCCACAGCTGAGCTTTTCCAAAACTGGCCAATCACAAATAAGTGTTGGAAATGAGGCATATTTAAGTTCCACAGGCAGGAATACTTGCTATACTTAGTTGTAGCTTCCTTCTGCAGTCAGCATGGCTGGTGTAGGTGAAGGCACTCGATTTAGAGCGCATCGCTGGGGCATCCAGGAGTCTAATGGTTTGGCTCCTCGTCCACAAACATGAGGAAATACTCCTGCAGTGCCAGTACCAGGGTACCCAGTATAAAATGGAGGTCTGGAACAGTCTTGCACGTGATCTCACCAATGCCACTGGTGTACCTCGGACTGGTGAGCAGGTGTGGAACCATTATTCTGACCTGAAGCAGCGTAGATGGGATGAACTGGACCGGTGGATCCAGGAATCCCGTACAATGCCTGATGCCCCAGTGCTGAGTAAGTAGCCATTGTATTAAGTAGTTAAGAATTGCCATGCTTGTCTATACTATGGATAGGTATGTCTCAGTATCACTGCACTTACTTCACAGCTGCCGGTGACCAGGCTATGAACCTGCAAGCCCATGAAGATAGGCTGCAAAGGCTGCATCATGAGGCAGGTTAGTAGTTATTCTGCATGTACTGTTATATAAAATAAATGAGAGAGCCTTCAAAAAGTCTTTTAACCCAATAAATAAAGGTGTAATAATCCTTTAATAAATGTATGACTCATGGAGTGTGGCTGTGTCATTTTCTTTGATATGTTGTACTGTTGCATTCTACAGATAGTAGTGTTGTATTAAGCAGTGTCAACCCACACTTAGGTAGGCCCATATAACGTGGATGAAGGGAGTGCCAGTAGCTTGTATGCAAATGTACAGCCCTCAACTGTTGGTTCATGTCCAGCATGTACAGGTTAATCTGGCACGTGAGTAGCTTGGTATTGTGTTCACCAGAAATGTCAGTGTGCTGCCAGAAATGTAGGGAGTTGTCAACATATAACTGATACTTTCACCTGAACATATGTAGATAAGTATATGAAAGTAGAGCTGTCAGTGTACCATCTTAGCAGTAGTGTGTGTGAGCAATTCTCAAAATATGTTGCAGTAACATCTGCATCTTGGGACAGTTTGTATGTAAGATACAACTCATGTATATAATGATCTAGCAAAATCCAATTGCACCATATAAGGACATTGGGTAGCATAATAATACATGTAAGGGACATATAACTGCAGTTAATAGGAATATAGTGAAAACTAGAAGGATATATAAGTTGTTAATTGAGCTGTCTTATTACACTCTACTGTATGTGCATAAAAAATGCAATTCCACACCTCAATCGGTATGTCTAATCTCAAAAAATTTGTTGGGACATATATCCTATTGATTTATAAATATGTGCATTTATTTCTATGCATGTGACCTGTTAAAATACCACAATATTGGTGGCCTGTTACCATCAATTAAACCTGCATGCTGTTGTAATGTCCACTATTGTTCTATATATGCATGTGTTATGCTTGCTTTTCAACTGTTGAAAATCTGGTGTGTTGGTTTAATGGGAATACTTCTGCATGCTGTTATAACTAATTGGGAATGCTGTTGACTGTTACTAAACCATATACTTATTAAACTTTCCAAAACATAGTTCGTATGGGAAGGCCGGTACCAGCGGACCCACCTGTCCCACTTCAGCTGGCCATGGCACCTGGCACCAGCAGATCTGGTGCCCAGCCTAGGACTGCCTCCTCCATTGGTCCTGTGCCACCTTCGGGTGGAAACGCTGCAGGGGATGGGGCTTGGCCCCCCGTGCAAGCATGGGCAGAGAGGCACGTATCACCCTTTGTATGGTCTGGGCTGTGGTCCATAGAGAGATTGAACATTCTGTTGCAAAATATCTATGCCAGCTTGAGGCCTGAGTGGAGCAATTCCCGGGTCAGCCTGCCCCTCCTACACAGCCCACAGCATAGCCACCTTCTTGGTTGTGAAGGTGCAGTGGTGACTGCCCATGTGTGGGGACCTCAGTCCCACTGTTTCCATCTGGGGGCTCATGGGCTTGTGATTTCCAAACATCCCTCCCTATCAAAGGTATTCACCAACCACATGTCTCATATACCACCCCTGTATGCGTCTTGTTTGTCTTGTCTGTTTACCTCCCCAGATATACTTACTTCCCCTTCCTCAAATTCCACTCTCACCTGGAAAAAAAAGGGCAATCTGCTCCCAAACAAAAAATTACGCCTCATACATAGGTGCCCATTTTGCACACATGTCCACTGGACACATGAAATGTTATTTAATTGGCATTACAACATACTTTGTTGTCCTCACCCTTCTCTCAGGGGTTGAAGGGTTCATATCTACCTCTAAATTTATTGCATATGCACAGCTGTTGCTGTTGAAGAAATGGGCAGCTATAGACCTTCCCTACACACGTCCTGCACATCCTGAACTATTTTCCATACTGTCTTTCCCTCTTTGTGCCACTTCTTCACCACTTTCCTATCTCCCCATTTTTATTTTCTTTCAAAGAAATTAGCATGGGGGTGAGCGGAAGTAAGCAACATTAAGCAGTAGTGAGTGGGTTTGCACGGGTTTGCACTTGTTTGCACTTGGCTAAGCAATGCAGAGCATTGTGCAAACCAATGCAAACCCGCTTACAACTGCTTAAAAGTGCCTTAGCCACTCTGTATGTGAGGGCCCTTGTTCTGCTCAGAAACAAAATAAAACACCTCTGTAAGTCTCGAACCCTGGACCTTGCACACACTACACAACATGAAGTACCACTAAGCCATGGTAGATATACATCAAATTGGTGCTTAAATTTATTTATTTATTTATTTATTTATTTCCAGTTTGATAACCGGGGAAGTCCACTGGGCCCGAAAGCCCATTTTCAGTGGAGGCCCGGGGAGAAAAGCTCCATAAAAATACATTACACACAAAAACACTCTGTGTTCTAACAGATTAACACTTTAACAATTTCCAAAAATGTAGTACATTTGGCAGTATACTTCAGAAATTAATATAATTATGAAACTGTATTGTTAGTGAAGTAGAGAGAGATAAAAGGAAATTATATATAGATCTTGAATGCAAGAGCAGTAAAACAGATGAGAAGTGAAGAAGATGCAATGAATTTAAAGGAGAAGAGGTGACAGGAGGAAGATGAAAAGTATGGATAGACCAATATTCATGTTGTGTTTGAGTCAAAAGTATACCTTATGACAAAGGCAAAAGATTCAATTGTGAGACTAGACCTGCAAGTGGGCAGAGGGAGGAGAACGCTTAAAAGGAATAAATACAGGGTTTAATCAGGAAGAGAGTGGTGATAAAGAAGTAGAGGAGGGGTGCCAAGGTGAGCAATCTAGGTAGGAAGTATACAATTACATTTCCAGTTTTGGGAGAGGTGAGAATGGAGAAGAGCTTTGAAGTGTTCATAGCTTGTAGTGACTCTTAGAAGGGAAGGAAGCAAGTTCCATTTTTAGCTGTAGTATAGGAAAGTAGAAGTTGGCCAGGGGTCGTTTGGGTTTGTATACTGAAATACGATTCTGGTGGCTGGATCTTAGGGGCCTGTGAGGGGTATATAAGGGCAAGATGTTAGATAATGCAGGGCAAGCAGTAGGTTTAAAATTAGTTTGTGTGCAGTAGTAAGTTGGAGGTAATTGAGGAGATTAGGGAGTTCTAGCCATTGGAGACTACGGAGGCAGATGCAATGGTGTGTAGAATGAGTGGAGTTAGTAGCGAATTTGGATTTTGTAGTAGCAACTTTCAAGTTTTGAGGAGATAGAAGAGGAGAAATTGGTTAGAAGAGGAGCACCATACAGTAGTGAAGGAAGAAGGTAGGTAGTGGCGAGTTTGTCTTGTAGATGGAGTAAGAAAGTTGGCATTTCTATAAAGCATACCAAGCTTCTGATGTGT
The DNA here is from genome assembly GCF_019279795.1 of Protopterus annectens. NCBI lineage: Eukaryota > Metazoa > Chordata > Ceratodontiformes > Protopteridae > Protopterus > Protopterus annectens. The sequence goes on along the minus strand of NC_056742.1, from coordinate 737,741 downwards.
TTTTATGTTTAGTTGAATATGAGTATTAAATTTCAGGTGTTCATCAATGGTAACTCAGTAATTTTGCACAACTAACAACATCTACTGGGGACTGGGAGAGGCTGGAAATTTTGAAGGATGACTTATCAAGAGTCAGAGCTTTTGAGGAGGAGAAGAGAATGATATGGGATTTATTGGCATTGAGGGAAAGATGGTTATTAAGCATCCAATTTTCTGTCATTGTGAAGGCCAATTGGGTTTTGGCTTGAAGCAGGAAGGCTAGGGGCAGAGCAGATAACAGTGGAGTCGTCTGCATATTGTACTATTTGAGACTGAGGAATTGAAGAGTGGAGATCATTGATAAAGATATTAAAGAGCAGTGGCCCGAGAATAGAGCCTTGAGGGACTCCAGTAGGGGTAGGTAAGAATTCTGAGGTACCAGTCTTCCATTTCACAGCTTGGGATCTATCTGAGAGATAACTTTTGAACAAAGAAAGGGAGTTGTGGGAGAGATTGAGGTTAGAAAGGTGGTTGAGAAGGAGTGTGTGGGATATTGTGTCGAATGCCTTAGAAAGGTCAAGTAGAACAGTGGAGACAATATTTCCAGAATCACGGGCATGGTTGATAATGTCTAGGAAGGAAAGGAGAGCAGTTATGGTACTGTGGCCAGGCCGAAACCCATGTTGAGTAGGAGAGAGGAGATGGTTATTGAGGAGGTGAGGCATGAGTTGCTGGTGGATACATTTTTCAAGGACTTTTGAAATAGGGAAAGAATGGCTATTAAGTTAGAAATGTTATTATTTTGCCTCCTTTATGGAGGGGCAGAATGTGGGCAGCTCAAAGTTTGGGAACATAAGATTCTTGGATGGATCTATTGATGAGAATGCTGATAGGTATGGCGATCCCGTCTGCTGCAAGCTTGAGAAAGAGTGATGGGATGTTATCGGGGGCATTGGAGCATGGTTTGAGTTTGGAAAGAAGTTGTTTGATACTGGTGGTAGATACGGGTTGTAGAATAAAGGTGGGAGGGTGGTTACGAGAGCTGGAGTGAGGGATGGAAGGTGAAGAAGGCTTTGGGCTTGGGATGGGGAGGAATTGGAGAAGGATTTAGTCAGTTCTGCTATGGAGCTGGTAAAAGGAGTTGAAGAGTGTTGCAATTTCTGTGTCAGTCTTACTGTTGTCTGGACAGGGATTGGATTTAGTACCTAGAGGAATTGATGGAATTCCAGAACTTTTTGGGATTATTTGTGAGAGTAGACTGAAGTTTGTTGTAGTATGATTTTTTATCTTTTATAACAAGTTTTTTTGCAAGATTAGTTGCTTATATTGAAGTAAAGAAGCTGTGTTTTTATTTTATTGTATTGTTTCCAAATTTTGTCCCTTTGTAGCATTATCGTTTTAGTGTCCTTAGTTAGCCAAGGGGCAGAGTTGAACTTTATTCGTTTTGTTCGAGGAGGGGCTTGGGAGTTTAGGATTTTAAGGAAGGTAGTATTGAAGACTTCTAGGGCTTCATCTAGGGAAGAGTGTTTAGTGATTCCCAGTTTGTTAGTTTAAGGGTTTCAGAGAATACTGAAGGGTTAAAATTAGTTAGGTTGGCATATTGATGTTGGTGTGGGAGCTGTTGGGTATTTCGGTTAGTAAAGGCTGGGAGATGGTCACTTATTGAGTCTGGTAAGGTACCAGAGTTGGAGATATTGTTAGGGTGGCTGACTAGAATCCAGTCCAGGGTGGACCCTGGAGGGTTAGTTTTGTTAGTTTATATATATATATATAAACTATATATAATATATATATATATATATAGATATATATAAATAACTATAGATATATATAACTATAGATATATATAAATAACTATATAATGCATCAGAATGAGTGAATGTAAAGAAAAATTCGGAATACCATACCACAAAACTTGTTCTGTGGATGTTGACCAACGGTTGTTGTGGAATTACATTATATGACTGTGATAAGAGAAGCAGCCATTCTAGCAGGAAATAATGTCACACCATCACCTTACAACCCCACGCAGTATCACAGCAGGACAAACACTGGCATATCTGTTTAGGGCAGAGGCCATACCTCTCAACTCTCCCTAATTTTCAGGGATGTCCCTGATTTTGACCCAAATTTTAGCTGTGTCCCTCTGAATCCCTCCTAAAACTACTGACTTTGGACAGAAAGGTGGTGAATTACACTTAATGAATAATTACAATAATTAAGAGTTATACACTTCTTTTACTTCAGAAAAGGTGTATTAATTCATATGCTCTGATTCTCTCAATGTTTCAACTTAATGGCACTAATATTTTAAAAGAGTCCATGATTGTCCCTGAGTTTTTCTTGGCTTTTCCTTGATTCTACGAAAATTTGTACCTGATTGATTGAGAGGTCTGGCAGAGGCAGAAACACAAAGGCATATTAGCCTTTCTGTTGTTACACACTGTGCAAATAGCTTTGGAAAGAGTTTTGGAAACATACCCTTATGTAGGAATAAAACACTGAAATACAAATGGATGTAGCCATGTACTGGTAGCAACCAACAGTAAGAATGCCATTGCTCTATTGCTGAAAAGACTTGTGTGGTGCACAGACAAAAACTAACAGGCTGTTCTCTGGCTGTCATGTGGATAGGTCCACAGTTGGGAGTTATGCAGACAGACTACATGCCTTGATAAACTAACATGTACACAGCAACTCTGTAAGTCCAGCAAGTTAAAATCCACACAATACTACTTACGCTCTCTGTACTTCTGCAACCCTACCCAAATGTAGAATATACCTGTGTGTGTGCAGGGTCTACCAAGGATGTAGGTAAGCATACTCACAGTACTGAAATGTGTCCAGTTTTTCTGAGCAGCTTGTGCTAATGTCAACACTAAAAAAGCACAAACTGTTTAGAACTGTGTAAATGAATATTCACAGTATAGCAGTTCACAAACAATTCTTGTGCCAAACGAATACATCTCAATAACTACCTTTGTATGGCAGTTAATTGTAACAGTTGAAAAGAAAGTACATCTTTCCATGTATCTTGGGGTATCATTTTGAGGGGTGAATACATTTCTACACTGACAAGTGGGTACTAGAAGCTGCAACATTAGGTCTGAGTACAAAATCTAAATCTCTGGCTACACCCCTGACTTCTGATATAAGAACTATACCTACCTTCTGTCTTAAACAATGATGTCCACACCAAACAAGGATGATCTCCATCTTGGAAAGCTGAAAGGGCCACATCTACATGAGTCAGCAGTTTATAGTACTTGGTTGCTATGACAGCGCTTACTTCAATTACTACACAGCAGGTTGCATGCAATTAGCAAATGGTGGGCACTAACTGGTGCAGAGGCCATCACATGCTCATGTGCAATTCCTACAAAAGCAGGCTGCAATCTCTGCCAACAAACTCAATCACTCTATTGCAGAGACAGACAGAGACAGACAGAGAGAGAAAAGGAAAAATAAATATTACCAAATTATACAAAGGAAAGGTATGTGACACATACGTATTTACTGGCATGTAGTAGATGTTATTGAAAAATAGTCTACATAATGTGAAACATTCATATGTGGCAGCAGTACTTCTTTCTGCACAGATGTTCAGCTTAATTACTGCTATGGACAATACTGTTTGTACCTGTGGGCAGTGGGACATACCTGTGAAATGTGTAGCTCAGCAGTAAATGTCAAAGATCAGATCCATGTTATCTGTGTTCTGTAGAGTAGTGTGGCCAATGGCTGTTAGGGGATTAGCGGTGACATTATATAAACATGGGTGTGACAGAACAACACATGCATGATAGTCATATTAAAGTGTAGCTTAGCATTGGCAAGTGCTGTAGCAGTCTAGTATGCTTATCTTGCATCTGTTGCCATATATACCCCCCTAATGTTAGTCTGTGTTCATATGTGACACCTGTTTGTGTTGCAGCAAGGCCCAACAGTTCAGCTGTGAGGTCCAGGGACTTACAACAGTGTGGACCATGTGTGTGTGTGTATGCCACACACATACAGAGAAATATATATGTGTCATATATATTCACATCTGTATATGTGCATAGAGCAGGGGACATATTGCAACTGTTTGCAAAGGGGGGAGATATATATGTTGTTGAAGGTTAGTATGTGTATATTTGCATGTAGGTTTTAGTGTGTGACAAACAACACAGCATACAGTGCTGGTATATGAAATGTGGTGGTTAAACACTGTGGGTGGTTCATTCAGTTTGCAATGTTGAAGCCAGTAAGGCCTGCTAAAGCTACCTGGGCTGTGAACCTCTTCAATGCATTTATCCCAAGATTGTGCGATGTTATTACATTACTGTACACCTTACATCCTTTGTATAATTGATATTCTCACTATGAAAGGTGAAATCTATATATATATATATATATATATATATATATATATATATATATATATATATATATATATATATATATATATATATATATATATACATATATATATATATATATATATATATATATATATATATATATATATATATATATATATATATATATATATTGGTCCTAGGGCCTATATAAGCCTAGCCAAAAAATGTACCCTGGCTTTCGCCACCCAAGAAAATTATTTTCCTGTGCCCCTGTCAAGCAGAGCCACAGAAGTGATCTCTGAGGTGAATTTCCCATTTCCCATCCAATCATCAAGATTTTTCTTGAAGAGTGCTAATGAGGAGCTCTGTTTGACATAGATAGGTAGTCTGTTCCAGAGTATGGGAAGTCTCTGGGACAGGAATATATCCCTCCAGCATGTTCTGTTTATTGTGGTGACAAGGTTTAGGTCCCTAGAGCATGTAGCTCAGAGGTATTGGGATTTCTTTAAGTGGAGCATGTCCAACAGCTCTGGGTTTGACATAGCTTTGTATGTTAGGCAAAGATCGCCCCTGAGTAGGCGATATGCGATGGAGTAAAGCTGTAATTATTTGAGATGGTCTGCATAGGGCATCTGTTTGAGGCCAGTAATCCTCTTTGTGAGGTATTTCTGTGGTCTTTCCAGTTGTTGTAGATGTCTTGTGAGGATACCAAAAGGGGTGTTGTACTCTATAATGGGTCTAATGAGTGATGAGTAGAGAGGAACAATGACCTCTTTTTTTCTTGATGAGAATCCTTTTGTGATGAGATGAGCCACGTAGAAGGATTTCCTGACCACTGTGGTGATGTGATTATCAAAGGAGAGACTACTGTCCACCTGTGTCCCAAGGTCTCTTATCACATTTTTGGCATTAAGTAGACTACCAGCTATGTGGTAGTTCATGGGTACAGAGTTTTTACCAAAGGGGATGACAATACACTTTTTGGCATTGAGCTTCAGGCCATGGCTTTGACACCAGGTATCTGTCTCAGTGAGGCCCTTTTGTAGTTTGTCCACATCATTGGGAGTTTTGATTATGGCTCCTTGTTTGCAGTCATCTGCAAAGTTTGTTAGCCAAAGACCTTCAGTGTTAGCCCGCACTTCAGAGAAGTGGATACCAAACAGGAGAGGACCCAGGACTGAACCCTGTGGTACTCCACTTGTCACTGGTCTGAAGTCGGATTTGGAATCCGCTACTTTCACAGTGTGGGTTCTGTCCATGAACCAGTTGGCAACCCATCTTGTGACATAGGGATTTATACCTAGTTTAGTGAGCTTATCTATAATTCCAGAGTGGGGGATGGTGTCAAAAGCCTTGGCGAGATCTAGATAAGCTGTGTGAACCATTTTACCCTCATCTATGGCTTTGGTGACTGCTTCAAAGAAGTCAATCAGGTTTAGGAGACATGATCTGCCTTTTACAAATCCAAACTGGGTAGGGTCCAGAGTTTGGAGATTACCAATGTCTTTGTTTATGAGTTCCGCGATGATACGTTCCATGGCCTTGCAGACCAGGCTCATCAGGCTAATGAGGTGGTAGTTCTCGGGGTCCATCGTGGCTCCCCCTTTGTGGAGTAGGATAACTGTCACTGTGCGCCATTCAGTGGGTACAAAGCCTGAGGTGAGACTATGATTGAACATGGTACTTAGGTAGGGTGCCAGTTCATTCTTTAGTTCGTGTAGAATGCAGCCTGGGATATTGTCAGGTCCCATGGATGCTGTGTTCTTGGCTTTGGAGATATATATATATATATATATATATATATATATATATATATATATACTCTCATACACACCTACATCTACTTGTTGCAATAGATTCTATGTACTGTTGACTGACTGTGATGGTCAATATGTTTGTGAATATGTCAAAGATATGTATCTGTGGGATAGCTTACTGTGAAATGGTTTATGTTATGGTATTCTGGGTCCTTGCTTTGATCCTAGCAAAAGCTGTGTATTCTGTTGCTAGGCAGAATAAGTGCTATTGCATACAGTGTGATTAAGTCCCTTGGTTTTAACTAGGGTGTGTCATTGGAGGCTAAAGCACTATATCTATGATTATTGATTGGTACCAATGTTAAATGCAAATCCTATGTGTACTGTAGTACTAATTGAAGCTCTGGGCCTGTACAGCAAAGTATGGTGTATATCATACATATACAACATTGCTTGCATCCACTGTTTTGTGTGGTCTCTGCATTCATCACATATTACATTTCTCAAGATTAAGGTTGTCCAAGTACTCACACACAGTACTGTATAGTACACACTGAAAGCTTATCTGGGTTGTCATACCTTTGTGTCTGTAATTATGTCTGACATGTGTGTGGGTATGTCTGTAACATGTCCTTTGACATATGTGTGGTAATACATATAACTGTGTATCTAGCAGCATTCATAGTGTACTACAGCAGTATGTGACCTATATTCCCAATTGTGCACATATTTTGGCCACAGGTTTGGCATTAACAAGTTGTGTAGTATAACATTAATGCATTTACTGGACCTTACACTGATTGTGATGTATGATATATTTCTTTACACATCAGCTTGATGTATATCTGCTGTGGCTAGGTGGTGCATCATGTAGCATACAGTGTGCCAGGTACTCTTGTATAGTCTTATATAGTGTATTTTATTTTGTTGCTGTGCAGAACATGGTTCATTCGATAGAGAGTGACCAAGGCACTTTCATGCAGTTGTGGGGTGAGCAGTGATAAGTGGCAGTTACAGTGTTTCACTCTCGGTTAGCTTATAAGTTGCAAACATCCATAAGCTGTGCTTATCCTTCTGAAAACCCTCTTGCAAATGTTGAAATGTGCCTTATTCTGTCTGTAGCCCCAGACCTTTGTTTCGGCTAGTAACAAAATAAAAAGCATTGTAAGCTAATTGGAGCACAGTGGCTTGTGTTTGCCCTGAGTTGCTCAGGATTGCAAAGAGGTGTGTATTTGAAAACCTTAAATCAAAGGTGCACACTGTTAAAAGATAGGAAACTCCTTGCAAACATGCACACAGAGTGTGTGCTTGTGAGCGTGGGTGCGCGCTCGTGTGTGCATGTGTGTGAGCATTTGCGCTTGTTTGCGCAGCACTTCCCCCGGGCGGAAACAGAAGGGCAATAGGAAGGAAAATAAGTAGTAGGAAGTTAACCAGGGAGAACTAGCAGAGCTACCAGGTAAAATATAGCAGAATCAGCCAATTACATAGGTAGCAGACTAGCCCAGCCAACCCAGCACTTTAAACTCTGCAAACACCATTCCCCCCCTGTTTTTTTTGCAAGAACTCTGCAACACTGCAGTATTCAAAGAGGGAAAGCTTAAAAAGCTGAAATCAGACAAAATGTTAGGGGCTGCTCTTGCTATCATAAACCAACATGTGCAAGGTGCTGAGGGTGGTGATGTTGTGAATGCTGCTGAGCAATCCACAGTGAGGAGATGGAGAAGAGTGTACAGACCCAGGGTAACCTACCAGGGGCTACATGAGCTGGAGACAGTGGAGCACTATAGGGTGGACAGAGACCTCCTACAGCAAATTGTTGAGCTGTGCCGGCCATGCATCACACATAGAACCAACAGATGGGAACCCATCCCAGTGAATACCAAGGTATGTGTTGGCCTAAGAATTCTAGCTACAGGTACCGTCCAAAGATCAACTGGTGATATGATGGGGATTTCACAGGCATCAGCATCCAGGGAACTCCACCAGTTCCCGGATGCCATGTCAGCCCATGTTGGTGAACACATATATTTCCCCAATTCCCGTGAGGCATTGGCCAGCAATATGCGTATTTTCCACCAAATAGCAGAATACCCTGAGGTAGTGGATGCAATAGATTGCACGCACATATGCATCAAAGCACTACCCGGTGAGTGGGATAGGATCTACATCAACCGCAAGGACTTCCCCTCCATCAACTGCCAGTTCATGTGCACTGCCCAGGTCATAATAATGAATGTATGTGCTGGATGCCCTGGAAGCTATCACGATTCCCACATTTGGCATCTGACCTAGCTGTACCAGTTATTTGCCAATGGGGACATTCCCTATGGTCACCTAGTAGGGGATGCTGGTTACTCACTGGAGCCATGGCTGATGACACCCATCAGAAATGCACACACACCTGAACAAGAACTCCATAATGAGGCACACGCACAAGCAAGAAACATAATTGAACATGGATGCTCAAGTCACGGTTCTGGTGCCTGGACACATCTGGTGGAGCCTTGTAGTACTAACCAACTACATGTACCCAAATTGTTATGGTATGTGTCATGCTACACAATATGATCCTGTGGAAACAACTGCAGCAGGAACAGCATGGGGCAGGGTCAAACAGCCACCCACCATTGCCAAGGCCTGCACAGGCACAGCGTGACTCAGAGGAGGAACAACCTGAGCCTGTCCCAGTAGGCAGAAGGAGGCGTGCCCAGTATGCCCTGGCCTTGGCAAAGAGGCAACGCATAGCACATACACTGACTCAGTTGGCACCCTGGAAATGACACCTCTCTCTGACTCGCACATACAGTAAAAGGGATGCCTAACTTGACACTACCTGTTTTTAAACATGTATAGGGAGTGTACTATGTGCATCTGACATAGGCAGCCCTGCAGCACCACCTGAGGCATGAGTGCCCTATTTTAAGCAATATAAAGCACTGGTAAGCACACTTTGCCAGTATTGAGCATATTTAAATACAATTGCGTGTATTGAGCATATTTAAATACAATTGCGTGTAGCTGTGCACCAGACTAACCAGCGCAACATCGGGCAACGTTGAGCAAAGTTGGGCAACGTTGGCCAAAGTCGGGCAAAGTCGGGCAAAGTCGAGCAAAGTCAGGTAAACACACTCACACCTGCTTTACTGTTCCTTAGCCAGTCAGGTCTGCCCAGCAGGAAAATAAAAGCAGTGACAGGGCTCAAACTCAGGATACTGTGCACTATAGTCACAGTACTGAACCACTAAGCCGCGATAGCATTTTACTGGCACAGACATAACTTAAGTCACTCACACATACCAGTTGGGGGGGGAGTCACATACCTAACAGTTACAGCCAGCAGGACAGTTGTAGACAAACGCAAACACAGACAAATGTTGTATCATGCCCTCTGAAGAGGCATATGGGTAACCTGCCCCAGACCTATGCAGATAGATAACAGCAGGCCAGGCAGTGTGATGTGGGTTGGTTAGGCTATAAAGTCACAAACTAATATGTGTGTAATTGGAAGCTAAGGTCTGTAGTACAGTGGTATGCCTCAAGCCAGTACGATAAGCAATAGTACAGACTGAAATGGAGTACCTGACATAGCAGTGCAGGCCTAGCAAATGTGTATAAGTGTCAGGTGTACCCTCATCCTATGTACATCCACAGTAACAATCAGGTGTGCCCCCCTGGGTATAAATGTGCAAATAATAGCTGCCCCCCCTGTATGTAGAAATGTTAATAAGTCTATGCAAATTGACTCATGGAAGCCCTGCAGGCGCAGCATGCTTCCTGTCGATGTACAGCGCAAAGGTGAGCCCTGAACTAAAAACCAACTTGATTTTTCACACACATATAGTATATATGCCCATAGTGGGCATGTTCACACACTTAAACAAATTTTGCAAATTTCAGTCAACAACATACTGAAAGGTCATACTGGACATGCTCACACACTTATACAAATAAAGTAAATGTCAGTCAACAACTTACTGAAAGGTCATACTGGGCATGCTCACACACTTAGGCCATGTCTGAGTACAGAAGTGGGCCACACATATCAGGCAGTTGCAGTTCTTAGTCCAGACACATGTCACTATTCACCAATCCTGCCTTGTGCACAGAGTGATATGAAAACAGACCCATATAATATATTGGACCCCTGTCATAATCAAACTATGTAATACAAGTACTTAAGTTGTTCAAAGAAAGTTAAAATCCAAAGAAGATCAATAAATGTCTGATCAGTATCATCAATCATCAATGAGCACTCCTAATATTATTCAAGCCAAGCTCTGCCACAAATATTGCCAAAGATTCCACAGTGAACCATGAAGCTTTCTTTAGCTATGTCATACGTATCAATGTAAACTCATATATGTTCTGAGTCAGTGCAAAGTATAAATGTATACATGTACACGACTGACATTGACAACATCTTGTCAGACAGGTTCATACATATTTACCCCCTCTCACTGACAAAAGGGCCCATTACCATATCTGGAGATTATGAAAACCCAGAAATCACATATACAATGGTTAAACAGCTCTATCCAAACCTAAAAACACGGCATCTATGGGATGACATGGTGTCCCTGGCTGTGTCATATGTGAACTCCAAAACAAACAGACCCTGCACCTGAACAGTCTATTGAGACTCACCCTCTGTACAGGATATGAAACTGTTGAATGGGTTACAGCAACATTTGGCACACTCCACAAGAGTTGGTGCACAACAGACCATGGGAACTATTGTCTTATAAGTCTAATAAGCCTGATCTGCAAGGCCATGGAGTCCATCATTATGGAACCCATAAACAGAGCTATTGGGAGCCTACAAACACCCAACCCTGCCCATTTTGGTTTGTTCAGGGGGAGATCATAGTCCCTAAATCTGCTAGACAGATTTCAAGGCAGTTACCCAGGACATACATCAATGAAATGAGCTCCACACGGCCTACATAGACTTTGAAAAGCCCTTTTCCAACATCCCACACACATGTCGTATCCACAAAATCAACAACCTGTGCATAAGCATGTATGTCATCTGATGGATTGCCAACTGGGGCACAGATAGATCCCACAAGGTAAGAATTGTGGTCTCCCTGTTGGACTGTAAGCTGGTAACAACTGCTGTCCCCCATGTCTCAGTCCTGGGACCCCTCCTGTCTGGTGGATACTTTTCAGAAGTACAGTCAAACACACGAGGGGTATGGTTAGCAAAGTTTGTGGATGACTGCAAAAAGGTTGTCATAATCGATGTTTGGTACAACAGAGACATCCTTAAAAAGGGTCTCAGTCAGACAGGTGTGGTGTCAAAATTATGGCCTCGAGCTACAGTCATACAAATACCACATAGGTGCCAACACCCTAAATATGGAGGTAATAATAAGGGATCTAAGGACACATGCAGATAGACATCTCTACTTTCAGAAACACATTCACAAAGTGGTTAGACAATCATGCTATGTGTTCCCACAAATTTCCAAAGTCTTTGCATGTCAGTCATAGGGGGCTCCCTCTACTCATCAGTCATCAGACCTATCAGAGAGTACCATAACACACTTGCAATGAATTTGACTAGGCATCTTCAGCAGCTGGAGAGACCACTGAAGCACCTCAACAAGAGGATTACTGGCCTCAAACAGTTTCCCCATGCAACAAGACTGAAGTGACTCAATATGTACTCTGTTGCATACCATCTACTCAGGCGATCTCTGCCTAACATACAGGTCCATGTCCAATACAGAACTGATGTACATGCTCTATCTGAAGTAAACCCAAGCTCACTGTGCCACATGCTCTAGGGATATAATCATCACAACAATAAATAGAACATATTGGAGGGATACATTACTAACTCACAGACTTCCCTTGCTTTGGAACAGGCTCCCAACCTACATTAAGCTGAGTCCCTCACTGACACTCTTCCAGAGGAGCCTTGATGAGTGTATGTGAAACTGAACTGTCACACCATGGATCACTTCATCAGCTCTACTACACAGAGGCATAGGGAACTAACCCCAGGTGTGGTGATAGCTGCACACTTTGGCCATACTAATATATGCCATCAGGCAGATAGCCTATTACCTACTTATGTACCTATATATGTAGGAGGAACACAGTATAATAAGCCAAAGATGGATGGGCAGAGATGTGTGTAAGAGGGGGACCATGACAGCGAGCCATCCAAGACTGTCCCATCCAGCACACATCCCAATGGCACAAAAGACATGAGGTGCATATCTCACCCACTGTACATAATAGCCGCCAGTATCTGTAAGCATTACAGTGTATGTGGTGCATGCACCTGCTGTACAACATGACTGTACAATGAAGTACACATCTACTATCTGTAGACATGTACCTGTCACTTAGGTTCATAGGTATGTAGTAGACTATCTTCACGGAGGCATATATTAGCCTATGCAAGTTGTGCAGCTTTCATCACCCCATTGGCTAGTCTCCTAAGCCCTAGTTCTAATAGCTAGTACCCTAAGCCTCTTTCTAGTGAGGCTGCTGATGTGATCCCTGGCGTGAATTGTCTGTTTCCCATCCACTCATCAAGGTTCCTATTGAAGAGTGTCAGCGAGGGGCTCTGTCTGATGTACATTGGGACTCGTCTGATGTACATTGGGACTCTGTTCCACAGTAAGGCAAGTCTCTGGGATGGTACTCTATCCCACCAGCATGTTGTATTAATTGTTGTGATGAGGTTCATATCCCTGGAGTGTGTAGTGCGACTCAATTTTGTTTTCCTTAGATGGAGCAAGTTCAACAGTTATGTGTTGGACATGGCACTGTATGTTAGGCAGAGTTTGCCTCTTAGTAGGCAGTATGTAACAGAGAACAGGTTTAGTTTTTCCAGTTGTGTTGCATAGCACAACTGTTTGAGGCCAGTAATCTTCTTGGTGAGGTACCTCTGTGGTCTCTCCAGCTGCTGGATATGCCTATTTGAGTACATCCAAAATGGTGCATTGTACTCAATGATGGGTCTGATGACTTAAGAGTAGAGGGCCACTACTACCTCTTTTGATGCTGATGCAAACCCTTTGTTGATTAGGTGGACCACATAGGATTTCCTAACCACTTTGGCAACATGGTTGTCAAAGGAAAGATGACTATCTACTTCTGTCCCCAGATCCCTTATTACCTCGTCAGCTTTTAGGGGGTAACACCTATGTGGTAGTTTGTGGGTACTTTGTTTTCCCCAAAGGGGATTTCTATGCATTCTTTTACATTGCGCTTGAGGCCATGATTCTGACACCACACATCTGTCTCATAGAGTCCCTTCTGGAGAATATTTGTGTCATCCGGGGAATCTGTTATGGCAAACACTTTACAGTTCCCAGGAAACTTAGTCAACCACAACCCTCCTGTGTTGGCATGTACTTCTGAGAAGTATATACCAAACAGGAGGGGCCCCAGGACTGAACCCTGGGGGGCACCAGTTGTTACCGGTTTAGAGTCTAACATGTAGCCAGCAACTCTTGATTTGTTGGATCTATCTGTGAGCCAGTTTGCAATCCATCTTGTGATGTATGGATTTATGCCCAGGTTGGTGAGTTCATCTATGATACCTGACTGGGGAATGGTGTCAAAGGCCTTAGCGAGGTATAGGTAGGCTGTGTGGAGCTCCTTTCAATTATCTGTAGCCTGGGTGACTGTCTCAAAGAAATCCACCCAGTTTAGGAGGCATGATCTGCCTTTGACAAAGCCAAACTGGGTGTGCTCAGCTGTGTGAAGGTTCCTAATGTCTTTATTGTTGACTTCCATTATGATTGGCTCCATTGCCTTGCAGATCAGACTTGTCAGGCTTATAGAGCAGGAATGCCAAGGGTCTGTTGTGGCCCCACCCCTATGGAGTGGAAGAACATGGCTGTGCAACATTCTATGGGTACATATCCTGTAGAGAGGATGTAGAGAGAGGTGTAGGTATCCTTGATGAATATGGATACATCCCCACCCTATGTGCTATGATCCAGGTTCTGATGCTGGAAGGTATGGAATGAGTAGTATCCTGGAACTGCTGGTGTGCTCTCTGGAGCCTTGAAATAGATTTCTTCTACTGCACAGATATCAATATTCTCCATACTGAGAAGTGCCTTGAGTGTGTGCATTTGGAGGCTGTGACTTCTGGCAATGAGTAGCATTTAGCTCACTTCGTGATTATTTGTGTTGGTTACAGGGTTTGTTTTGTCCTGAGTGACCGGTGTTCCACACCTGAAGTCAATGCCTCATTGGTCTGATCCGACCATAAGCTAATTACCTTGCAGACAAGTAAAAATGTACACTCTCTTAATAGGATACAACTCCTCATCCACAAGCACTGAAAATAATGAAGTAAATAATTAAGGTATTTACTTAAAAATAAATAGCATTTTTTCATGTAAATATGCATACAGTGCAAAGGCTTGCAAAGTAAATTAAAACATTAAAAAGGCAGGCTATAATCAGAAAAGGGCTGACACCCTTATAAACTGGAAATACTTTGATGGCTATGGGGGCATGGCCAAGATGGTAAATAGTTTTTTTTTTTCAATAAACATTTCTTATTATTTTTCACAACCATATTACAACTTCACACATTATATACAATATATACAAGATGCTTCCATTGGTTAATTTCACATATATATCAACCTTATGTATTAATCAAAGGTACAGCACTAACAATCAAAAGGAAAATAATAAAAAATCCAACATTAACAAATCAAAGCCAACAATCTGTCTTTTCTGCACATTCTCTATCTAATCTAAGGTTGATTCAGACTATACTCTGGTTCCCGAGAAAAAGTGGATAGTAACCTCTAAGCCAAAACAATATTAAAAATTTGCTCCCATATTTTTATATTGTTAATATTTTCTTGTGGTCACTAATTAACAGTTTATGCGCTAAGATGTGTTTTATTGCCAACAATCTGAAATTTTCCCACGATGTCTGGGCTGGGTTCAACCAATTTGTGGCTATATATAATTTCATTAATAGGCAAATGTTCATAATTACAATCATTTTGATTTATCTAAATTCTCGGGGAATATAAAGAATCATAAACTCCCAGGAGAGTGTTGAATTTTGGTAACCCATTTTTTGTAACTGCAATTTTAATGAATTCCACAATTTATAAATGCACTTACAACTCCAGAACATGTGAAGCAAATCTGCTGTCTGATCTAAGCATTGTGGGCATATGGGTGAATTCTTCGCATCAAATTTGTGCAAAGTGAGACGAGTATAGTATGCATTGTTAAATATCATCAGCTGCATAAATACCAATTTCTGAAGGGATACGGACTTTAATGTTAACTTAAATGCCTCCAATATCTTATTGTCATCTGGCAATATCAATTTCTCTCCAGTAACTCGATAAAAGAATATAATTATTATACTTCCTCTCTTTTATCAATTTATATGCTGCGGTTATATATTTTCTATCCTGCAACAGTGCTTCCCATAGATTACGAGAAATGGTTAAATCCTCCCCTTTCATTTCAAAGTTATTAAAATAGTTTATAACCAAGTCTTTTAGCTGTCTTACTATAGTTAAATAGGAAATAGGAAGTTCTATTTCTTTTTAGAATATCATGTACTGGTACTCCTAGAAAAGGATATAAATCAAGTACAGTTAACTCCATGATTAAAGGGAATTTCTTTAGATCAATCAATTGACCACCAATTGTTAAATTTGGATTCCTATGAAACGGTTGGAAGACCATCATATGTTTTAATAAATTTAAGGAAGCAAAAAGAGTTTGAATTGCCGTTACATAGCTTTTGATGTGCTCCATTAACTTATATTTAGTCATTGTCCAATTATTTAAAAAGGGTAATGCTTTAGCATTGACTCCCACTTCATTTATATGCTTGTACGTTAAGAGCACCCATTTGGGTGTCCATTTTCTACTATCCCTATCGAAGTAAGACATCTTTAAAATCCTGTTGGCCTGAATCACTAAATAGTACATTTCGAAATCTGGAAATTACAGCCCCCCCTTATTTTTTGGAGCCATCAATTTTTCATATGATATTCTCATCTTCCTAGGTTCCCAAAGAAATCTTCCCAATCTTACATGAAGCTATTTGAAGAATGTTTTAGTAATTCTGAGTTGTGCAGCTCTAAAAATATATAACATTCTAGGAAGAACATTCATTCTTATGATAGCTGCTCTTGCCATCATTGGTAACTTCAATCTACTCCATCTTTCAAGATCCAATGTTATTTGATCTGTAGTTGACTTTACATTGTTTATAAAAAAATCTCTATTTTCAGTTGAGAAGACAATCCCCAGATATTTTATCTTTTCTTCCGTCATTACTTGTCCCATCAATGGTAGCATTGAAAAGGGTGTGGGTGTCTTTAATGGGAATATTTTAGATTTTTTAAAATTTAGCTTGTAATTGGAAATTCTCTCAAAGATTTCTATTGCAGCTAATATTTTTTCAGTATCGGAAACAGGTGTGGTACAATGTATGTTTAAATCATCTGCATAGGCAGCCATCCTAACCTTTATTCCATACAGTACAGGAGAATTATAAAAAAACATTTTGCTTAAGGTGTAAAAATAAAGGCTCCAAGTAGAGATTAAATAAGATGGGAGATAATGGGCAGCCCTGTCGGGTACCATTTTTAATTTTTATCCTATTCGAGCATTTGTGATTTATAAATAAATTTGTGTATGCATTTTTATATAGTATCCTTAACGTTGAGATAAACTCCTGCGGTATATTAAAATAAGGTAATGTATCAAATAAATAAACCAAATTAACCCTATCAAATGCTTTCTGAGCATCAATAATTAGGGCGTACAAATTCAGGTTTTTATATTTCACATAAGAGATTAAAGTATGGAGCGTTAAGGTATTATCCGTGGTCTGTCTCCCATCCATAAACCCCGCCTGTTCCTCTGATATTATTGGGTTTATTACCTTTTTCAGTCTACTCGCCAGAATGGATGTCATGATTTTCATGTCCATATTCAAAAGTGATATAGGCCTGTAATTATCAGGATTTTTGGAATCACCTTTCTCCTTTAATATCAGAACTGTCCTTGAGGCATTAAAATGAGGATCGTTAATTCTATTTAGAGTGATATAATTAAAAGTCTGTGCCAATACACTGCTCAGAATCTCACTAAAAGATTTGTAGAATTCCGAGGTCAAACCATCTGGGCCTGGGGCTTTGTGAGGCTTTAGTTTCTTGATTGTCTTGAACACCTCCTCAACTGTAATCGGTTTGATTAAATCTCTATGAAATTCCTTATCAATGTTAGGGAAAGTGATTTTCTGTAGAAAATCTTTTCTGTCTTTATCTTGCGAGAGTGTCTGCTTCTCACCGTAAATCTGATTAAAAAATTTTTTCAAAGGTCTTCATAATATCTGCAAGATGGTAAATAGTTAACAGCAATGTTATTTATTTTTTTTAGCTCTGCTTCATTTTAACATCTGATAGGATTTTTTTTAGGATTTGTACTCAAATAGAAAGTTTCAAAATTTGATGGATTTATAGCTGAACATCTGCAGAAAGGGTTACTTCCAAAAAAATAACAATATTGAAACTCAAATTGCTTTTTCCTGTCAAGAAAACTACAAAGAACTAATTGTTTCAGAATGAGCCACTCTAAGCTCAGTGTACAGGACAGTACAATGAAAAAATATACTGGTTATACTAAGTAACATCAATGAGTTATCTGTAAAGATAGATACATTAGAAAGCAAAATGGACAATTTTAAAAAGCAATGTAAAAAAACACATTAAGAACTGAGTGAATCTCTTAAACAACAGTCATCACAAATCTCAAGTATAGATGAGGCAATGTCTGATTTTGATTGAAGATTACTTGAAAATAAGAATAACACTGAATTTCTTCTGAAACAAAACAACTTATTCTGGGAAAAATAGAAGACTTAGAGAACCGATCTAGAAGGAATAACATCAGGATTTACATAATTCCTGAAAAAGAAGATGGCGACAGCATGATTCAATTCCTAAATACCTGGCTGCCTAAAACTTTGAACCTGCCTGAAGCTTTTTCCTTTGGCATTGAAAGGGCACATAGATCCCTTTCCAACTCATCTTAAAAAAAACACCTTCACCAGGGTCAATGGTCATAAGATGTTTTTCAAGTCAAGATAAGGATTTAGTCATAAAAGCTGCATGGACTAATTATCCAGTTAAAATGAAAGAAAATGCTATAAGATTTGACAATGACTACTTAACATTAGTGATGTCAAAGAGAAAAATGTGTGCCACTTGTTAAAAGCTTAAAGGAAAACAATATTAAAGCACTAATCTTGTTTCCAGTAAAAATAAGAATTCACCTTCCAGAAGGAAATAAGATTTTTAACACTTTGGAAGATGCAATGGACTTTATACTGATCAATAAAATCCTAGAAAAACAGAATAAATGGACTGGAATCTTACCAACTTCTTTGACGAGAGATGCAATTAGAGATGGTTGGTTAATAAAAGACAAAAATAGTAAAAAACTGGAGGACAAATGAAAATCAATGTATTTTATGGTTATGAATTCTTATTAATTTAAATAAGTGCTTGAATACTTATGATCAGGTGCTGAAAATTACTTTTTACAAGGTAAATCATTTGTTTCTTTCTTTCCCTAGACAAATGATTATTAGTTCCCTTTTTAAAAATGTTAGTTTGATTCTTTTAACTATGTATGAAATTAAAGCCACTTATTTCATTTAAGTTTAAAAAGTTAAACTATTTATTTCATTAAAAGTTTATCATTATTATGGTGGACCTTTTGTTAGGAGGCACACTTTCTGATATCTTGACATAGTTGAGTAATGCACTATTGAATATAATACAAGGATGCAACAGATGGCATGTTTATTTTTATTTTATATTTAAAGAAAGATAAAAGTAAAGAACTTAATTATTCTCTACAACTTCATTGGTTGAAAAAATAAAAAAAATGCCTTTTATACATATGGGAATAACAGAAACAGTTATATAGAGGATAATATAGGAGTGTTAGATAATAGAAAGAAAAGAATGGGGTAGAATTTAGTTTAGTTTTAAATATTTGGGAGTGATGTTTGAGTTGGGTCTTGTCTTAGTTGTAGTTGATTCCACATTTGAGTTGGAAAAATGAGTCATAAATCTGGCAATGTTGTTATATGATGTAGCTAGTAGTTTAAGATTATGTTTAGAGAGATTAGATATAATAGGGAGGCATATATATAATAGGGTATATTAGAAGTGTGTTCTAGCTATTGTAATTTAGCTTCTGGAGTAAGAGGAGATTTGATTCTATAGACCCTAGTTTTCTGTTGTCAATTTTTGTAGAGAGTTTTTAATGTGTGTCAAATTTTAGTTGATTGTCAATTGTAATACCCAGGAGTTTGGTGGTTTGGGTGGAGAGAGAAAGGGTGCCATTGTGTGGATGTAGTGTGAAAATTAATGGAGGAGACAAGTGAGTGTGAGTAAAAATCAGAGTTTGGTTTTTTTTTTTGTTAAGGAGAGACAAATGATTAGAGAACCATTATAGTAATGTTAAGTTACTTTCTGAGTTCTTAAAATGGTCCATTAGTGTGCTACTGATAGTGTATTTGACATGCAATGGCAACCAGGATTGACATGCTGTGCTGTAGGCAGGGTATAGAAAAATGGCTTTTTGCATGTATAGAGGTTGTTGGAATGCTGTCAAGTGATTGGAGTGGCAGTCAAACTTTTGCGGGTTGAGCCTGGCTCTCACATGCCTGTAATTCTTTTACTGTGGGTTTTTATGCTGTGTCGTTTTTGGAAAATGATAGTCTGCTTTGTATTGAATGTTTCATGGAGGAAAATTATTTGATTCCACCTAAAGCTATGCTGTCCCCCTTTAATCTTTAGCATTTAATTTCAAAATAAAATATTCAAAGTCCTTACAGGTAATGGTTTAACTATGTGTCTAATGTAAAGGAAATCCTCCACAATGCACTCTTATAAGTGTTACCTTCCCTTTTTTCTATCCATAATTGGACTCCAGTCCCTCTTCCTGAAAATACTGACATTTACTGTAGCTTTACTTTGAAACTTAGAAGATGCACTTTGGTTTCCACAGTTACATTCTCAAGAAAAAGATGATAGAGTCCAAGTAAGGGCATAACATTTGGCCTAGTTCAGTAGACATTTCCATGCAGCATTAGATTTTGCATATTTTGCTGTAAACATTTGTTACAATTGCAGTCCACTTTACACAGTTCTCTTGAGCAGACCATATTTACTAAAAAAGGCAAATACAGTAGAACTTTTACATCTGCCTGTTCAAGTCATATTTAGTCACATTTTTTTAATTCGATACAACTGCATAATACCTTGTTGATCTTTTATGCTAAAAAATAAAAATCTAGCCCTCAGTAAATTAGATCTACCTCTAACCAGTTCAACTTGAAACTACTATTAAAAGACTGCCTAAATAAGATTGGCTCTGCCCCTGTATAACCCCAGGTTGAGCTTGTCCCTCCCTCCTTCCATCCCTAGCATATGTTGACTATGTTTGGAAATACATACATTAGTAAAATCTATTTCTTCGATAAAGGACAAATATATTTTTGCCTAGGCTATATTATCTAGTCATCACTGTTTCAGAGTATACTCAGTGTTTTTAATGTCATCTCTGTGAACTGCAACTTGTGAATACTTTAACTAGTGATGATGTTCTTTTTGAGCTTGTTATATCTGCCCAAATATTTGCATTAAGTCTTAACAGGATAAAACGATCTAAACTGAAGTTGAATTTTCAATTAGTAAAAATGCTATTCTTCTGCATTAGGTTTTGTAATAACTGCATTTAACTGTAACCATAGTATGTCATTGCCGAGCTTATCTCCCTGGGTCTCTGCTAAAAATAGGATATTATCTCATTCGGATTTCCTGTTAAACAAATGTCCAATAAATAAATAAATAAATAAATAAATAAATAAACAAATAAATAAATTATGCATTTTTATTTTTGAAAGCTAGATACCTTTCCCACATTTTTTTGCACTTTTGCTTGCTTTGTACAATGTTTCCATTTTAAGTATCACATCCGTCAGCAATCCAAATCCTATATGATACTGGAAGAGAATTGAAAGGCCTCAGATTCTGTCAGTTGGGGCATGCCTCCATAGTAATTAGAGTGCCCAGAATATACAGAAAATTTATGCACAATAAGTAAGGAAAATGAAAAGCAAAACTGAGAAAATTAAGTCAGATAATCAAGAACTTATACAGTGTGGGTGGCAAGACAATTTAAATATTCAACCAGCTTGTTAGAATAATAATAAGCAAGCATGGCTTCAGATCAACATTTGGAAGTGATATCCGAATCATATAAGGTCAGAAAAGCAAGGGTAATAAATTAAACCAAGCACTGTAGGATTTGAAAAATCCTCATAAAAAATTGTAAAAGAAAACTTGCACAGCATAGCAGATGAACTTAACTAGTGATGTACTTGCCTGTGCTGAAAGACAAGCATTCAATCAGTGTCTCATGCTAAAAAATAAAAGGCAGATGTACACAGAAGGAATAACTAAAGCAGAAAATGAGAGCAAAAAAGAAATTCACAAGAAAAGTGAAAAATCCAACACTTCATAAGAAAATGAGACATAAGTACCATACCAAGACAATTTTGTAGCAATCCTACAACAATAGTGTAATATACACCAAAGTATTTAAGTGTTACATGAAGGATTGAATCTGTAACACAATTTAATCCATTGAGTTTGCAGTGCATGTAATTTTATAATAGCTAACAAGTCTCTATGGATTTTTCTACAAATATTTACAAACGTCTAAGACAGTTTTAATTGCAGTGTATTACACACCATTCTAAGAATTTTGTCTTTGCTCAGCTATCAGTATAACATTGAATTAGCTTGTTGTGAGTCTGGAACTAATATGAATAAGGCAACTAGTATGACTGTTCAAATGAGCTCATGCACTGCCACAGCAGTATATAAAAACACAGACCATAGAGTACACCAATACTACTCTGCTGCAATCACATGCAAGGCACAGAAGAGATGCAAACAGAGCATGTATGTTCACAGTGCAAACACATGTGCCATGGTAGCATGACTCTAAATTATATGCTGTGACTGTGAGGGAAGATCATAGGTGTAATGCTATACAATGTATCACAGACAGAAAAAAAACATAAGGCCTACAGAAAAAAAATGCACAGCTACTTGCTTTAAGTGAGAAGTTCGCAAATGTTTGTTTTATTGAAAGAATACATTGAGCATTTTAATTTATATGCAGGCTTCTCTATAAATGTATACATCCTACATAATAGCTGAAAGTGTTTCATTCACTCATACAGTTTTCATTCTTAAATATTGTGATTTGCACTATTGGTCTCTACAGTCATGTAATAAACGTAAAGTGTGACAAAAATATAAACATGTTTTATTAAGGTAACCAAGGGGTTCCACTAATGGAAGCTTGTATTACAATTCTAGCATTGAGGCCTGTATTATTTAATCAAGAATTTGTTGCACCTGTACCTACTCCACTGTCTGTGCTGAGTGCACTGTTGACCTGCAACAAATTTACCATGGAGGCTAGCTTTATGCAATTAAAATGCATTATCTTTCTGAGTCAAATATTTCACAAATGAACTGGACAATTACTGTAAGGAGATTTTACAATATGTGCAAGAATATGGCCTGCAGTATTTAATAAAAGTTTGTTTCACTTGTTCAGCTTCACAGTTTTCTTGCTACAGTTTTACCATGCATGATGGCTTCATTTAAATCATCCAAATCAACCTCTAAAGCATTCTGAGTTGATTAATGAGGTTCAGTTATAAACTAAAGATTTTAGTAGACAGTGGTGCACTGTTTATTTAAATTGATGGTCATCTGGGTCTGATTACTTAAATTCAAATGTTGTTTGTAGTGATGGGTCTAACAAGACTGCTGGCCATGGTTAAAGCAGATGATATTTATTCATCTGAGTTGAACACAACTATTCAGTGCTTTACTAAGCATTTTGAACAGAAGACTGCTACAAGTGGACTTTACTGCATATGGAAGACTGAACCCTGTACTTGTTAATTGTTCTGCTGTGCACTTTTTGGAAAGTGTTGCTTAGGCATACTTTGTGGCCTGTGCAAGTTAGTCACTTTTATGTTTACATGTCCAATGCAAAGTGCTCGTTTTGTGATTCCAATAAAAAGGACAGTGTCTTTGAAGCAAATTAAATGCTATTAAGCTCAGTTTCAAAATATAGCATGTTGAAGTAGTGTGTATTTGCAATCCACTGAAAATATCTACACTGCTACATGTACAATATGAGTACTATAATTATATATATTAACACATTATACCTTCCTTCATTAGGCATATAGTAGATGTGGTGTACTGCAAAATGTTGGCATAATGCTGTGTGTCCTAGTAGCATGCCTCTGAATGTCTTAATATACTAGAATGCAAAGGATGCACTGGCTCACTGATAGAACCCATAGAGCCAAAATAGGGGAATCCACTTCCAACGGCAGACCTGTAACCAGTGGTGTTCCACAGGGATCAGTCATGGGACAGCTACTGTTTGGAATCTATTTCTCAGAAGTGCAATCTAAAACTAAAGGTCTATGGCTGACAAAGTTTGCTGATGACTGCAAATTGGGAGATGTCATAGAATCACCAAACAATGTTAAAATCTTACAAGAGGGACTTACACAAACAAATGACTGGTGCCAAATTCATGGCCTTAAACTCAATGCATAAAATGTATTATCATTCATTTCAGTAAGAGTGATGTTCCTGCTTACTACCCCATCAATAGCAACACCCTAAGTACTCACTCAGTGGTGAGAGACCTGGACACACAGGTTGACAGCAACCATACCTTTGATCACCATGTCTCCACAGTGGTAAGAAGGGCATTCTATATTGTTCAGTTATAACCTCCCTGTATTCTTCCCTCACCAGGCCAATAATTCAGTATAATGCCCCTTTTTGGTATGTATCTTTCCTAGAACCTGCAGCAAATGGAGAGGCCACAAAGGTTCCTCACAAGGAAAATTCAAGGTCTTCAGCATCTGTCCTATGAGGATCATCTGAAATCACTGTCACTATATTCTGTTTCACACAGACTACTCAGATGTGATCTCTGTCTTGCATATAAGGCAATCTTTGACCCTGCTTTATTGGAAATGCTGCATATCATAAGTCAAATAGTGCACAGGTTACTTGCTCTAATGGCCTTAACCTGGTATGTGACATTAATACAACCTGCTGGATGGACAAATTTGCCTCCCAGAGGTTACCACACCTTTGGAACAGACTCCTGCTTCATCTCAAGCAGAGCAGCTCATCGGCCCTATTCAAACACAGTCTGGATGACTGGATGGATAAGTGTATATTAACTCCAGGTGTTCCACCTATGTCCCTCTTGGACAGGGGTGATAGGTGCTGATCATGGAAATAAGGGTAAAACTTGGCTAGGCTTGTAAGGCCCTTGGGTCATTAGTCTAGTAACCTACTATGATCCTGTGATCCTATTAAGGACTGCTGCAAGTATTTTCTCATTCATTTGCTAATACTAATGCAGACAGAAGAAGCTGATTAACAGATTTTTAGGTAACTGACTATGAGTTGCCAAAATGATATGGTTATGTATTAATACAGTTAACAGGCCACTTGCCCACAGGGGTAGTTGATCTGCAGAGGCATTATTCACTTTTCTCTTAACTGTTTTAACATTGACAAGGCAGGCATTTGGAAAGGGAAGCAAATGTATCTCATCACAAAAAAATTAATAGGTGATATATGCATAAATACTAGTTGATATACTGCTTATCTGCATTTGAGGTAACTTATATATTGCTTCAGTTTACCAAATGCTTCTGTCAGTAGGAGGATTGCAGAGCTGGGAGACAAGGTTGTAGGCAGGGACTATTATATTCTAAAATGGTGATCCACATTAGTAGAGGGAAACTAAAGTATGCTTGGCTAATTTATACCACACTACAGATGGATAAGGAACTTATACAGACTAATAAAGGATGATGGAGTTTCTTTGCCCATGATTGTTAATGAGAAGATTAAATTTAGGCTGTGTCTGATTAGTAATGTGATTTATATAGGGCAAGCTTTACTTGATTAGGTGACATTATATAATGCAAGCTCATTGAAACAATATGGGCTATAATGCTCATCAAATAACTTAAGTAGTTTAGGCCTTATCTGATTCTAAATGAACTGTGGAAAGCCATGTCTGGTCAGGATGAAGAATGTAATTTTAAGCCATGATTGAATTGTTTAAAAAAAAATGAGCTAGTCAGTGTTTTGCCACAAGAATGAAGTGATCTTAAGTCATGCTTTGCATAAGAAAATCACAGTAACACATTCTGTTAGGATAAACATATGAAATAATTAGATAAACCATGTCTGACTGTTTACAACAAAATGAGGTACATCATGCTTGGTGAGGAAAATTATAACATTTTGTCAGGTTATGATGCAGGCCGTATCTGACCTACACTAATACAATTATTTAAGCCAAGCTCAGGTGAGACAAAATGAAAATGTGTAGTCCTTGTTTGGTCAGGATGACAGATACCATTCTTGATCATGTTATAAAAAGTGGTCCAAAGTTTGCATTGATTGCTAAAATATAATAGTGCAGACTATGCAGAGAAAAAAAGGATGAGGCAATTTCTGAACATAAGGTTCAGCTATAACAAAAATGTGGCAAGCCATTCATAACCAGCAGCAATACTGTAATTTAGGCTAATACTGGAGCAAACTAAAAAAAATTACACATCCATGCTTTGTTCATGAAAGCTAAAATATTTTAAGCACAATCTGACTAGATGAAAATGAAAAGGTGCAAAAAAGGCATGGCTATGATAGTTTTGCTCAGTTAAATCAAAAGCATACAAGTCATGCTTGGCAAGGATCAATGAAACACTGCTAAGCCTTTCTTGGCTTATGCAAAACTGAGGGAAACAGTTTATATTTGACATGGACAGATGCAGGAATTTAGTGTCATGTTTGGCTCTGTGAAAAAATATTGGAAGGTAGATAAGACAAAATGTAGCATGACCATACTTAACGAGGAGGCATAAAATGAATTTACGTCATGCATGACTAGTTAGATCAAAACTGGACTAAGCTAGAATTAAATGCAGAAAGTCATGCTTGCCCAGGTAATATAAAGTAATTTTAGTTATGTTTGGTTTTGTTAAAACAGAATGAGGTATATTTAACTTCTCTAACGTGCCTGAAGAATTTGTTAGCTATAATTGTCTCAATTAAATTAGAATGATATGAACCATGTTAGGCCTGAATAGCAAAAGTTATGTTAAACCATATTTGTCTTATTTAAAACATGGTGGTGCAAGTTTTTCCCAGAAAGGGGAAATGAAGGAGTTTCAAGCCCAATTTTGCTTGGCAGAAACAAAAATGTAAGACATATTAACTACCCTGGATGATTAATTTAAGCCATGCATGGCTTACATAAAATAAAATAACACATGGAATGCCCCACTTGTCCAAAATGATTAATTTTATGTAATCTGCTTGCCTTGGTTTAAATACAGTACATCAGATCATTGTGGTCCATGGCAGATGAAATGTCATAAGAAATGCTTGAATCAGATGAAATGAAATTGTATAGGTCAGGCTATAAGAATGAGTTTAAGCAGTTTTAAGATGCTCTTGCCTTAAGTAATGGGCAATGATACAAGCTACTCTTGTGTGATGACAGGCTGTCATTGATAGAATAAATAATGCAGTTTAGGAAAATATCTGGATTTCTTAAAAATGACAAAGACCTTGTTTCTGTCTTTCAAAGAAATTGAGCAGGTTATACTTGGAATAGACAGGACAGAAATTTAGGAAGTGCTGCTTCATCAAATATGAACAGACACATACACTGATTGACTAGTACATTTAAAGTGCATTTAAGTCAAACTTGTCTTGTTGAAATCAGACTGATGCAAGACATCCATGGCTTAAGCAGCTAAAGTGATTAAACGCCATGTCTGGTTAACTTATACCTCACTGGCAAAGACAACACTTTGAAAGGATGATTGAATTATCATATAATATCTGTTTCTTCAAACACAAGAATTACAAGCTATGCTTGGTCAGGGGAGACTGATGCAGTTAGATCTTCCTTGGTTAGAGTTCAGCAAACAAAACATATGAAAATGAGGTGAAAGTAAGGAGTGAAAGACAGAAATTAAGTTAAGAAAACAAAACATTGTTGCTTTGGAAAAGCCTGACCAAGGGAGACTCTGTGTGTGTGTGTGTGTGTGTGTGTGTGTGTGTGTGTGTGTGTGTGTGTGTGTGTGTGTGTGTGTGTGTGTGTGTGTGTGTGGTACTAAGTGATTAGGAGTACAAGTCCATTTGAATGATACAGGAATGTCTCACTGGCCTGGAGGTTCATAGGTTCATAAGTAGGTACTAGGCTATCAGCCCGAGGGCCTATGTAAGCCTAGCCAACAAGGTTCCCTGGCTTACGGCACCCAAGAAAGTTATTTTCCTGTGTCACTGTCGAGCAGAGAAACAGAAGTGATCCCCGGGGTGTATTTCCTATTTCCCATCCACTCATCAAGATTTTTCTTGAAGAGTGTTAATGAAGAACTTTGCTTGACACAGATGGGTAGCCTGTTCCAGAGTATAGGAAGTCCCTGGGACAGGAATCTATCCCTCCAGCATGTCCTGTTTATTGTAGTGACAAGGTTTAGGTCCCTAGAGTTTGTAGCTCGGAGGGATTGGGATTTCTTTAGGTGTAGCATGTCCAACAGCTCTGGGTTTGACATAGCTTTGTTTGTTAGGCGATATGCTATGGAGTAAAGCTGGTGTTTTTTGAGATGGTCAGTGTAGGGCATCTGTTTGAGGCCAGTAATCCTCTTTGTGAGGTACTTCTGTGGCCTTTCCAGCTGCTGCAGATGTCTTTTGTGGTACATTCCAAAAGGGATGTTGTACTGTATAATGGGTCTAATGAGTGTCGAGTAGAGGGGAACAATGACTTCTTTTTTCCTGGATGACAACCCTTTTATGATGAGGTGTGACACGTAGAAGGATTTCCTGACTACTTTGGCGATATGACAATCAAAGGAGAGACTACTGTCCACCTGGGTCCATAGGTCTCATCACACATTCAGTGTTAAGTAGACTTCTGTCTATGTAGTAGTTCATGGGTACAGAGTTTTTACCAAAGGGGATGACAATGCACTTTTTGGCATTGAACTTGAGGTCATGGCTCTGACACCAGGCATTTGTCTCAGCGAGGCCCTTCTGTGGGATTTCCACATCATTTGGGGACTTGACTATGGCTCCTAGTTTGCAGTCATCTGTGAACTTCATTAGCCAGGGGTCTTCTGTGTTAGCCTGTACTTCAGAGAAGTAGATACCAAACAGGAGAGGTCCCAGGACTGAACCCTGTGGTACTCCACTTGTCACTGGTTTGAGGTCAGATTTGGAGTGTGCAACTTTTACAGTGTGGGTTCTATCAGTGAGCCAGCTGGCAACCACTCTTGTGACATAGGGATTTATACCTAGTTTAGTGAATTTAACTATAATTCCAGAATGGGGGAATGGTGTCGAAAGCCTTGGTGAGGTCAAGATAGGCTGTGTGAACCAGCTTACCCTCATCTATGGCTTTGATGACTGCCTCAAAGAAGTCGATCAGGTCCAGAAGGCATGATCTGCCTTTCATAAACCTGAACTGGGTGGGATCCAGAGTTTGGAGGTTATCAATGTCTTTGTTTATGAGTTCCATGATGATATCCATGGCCTTGCAGACCAGGCTCGTCCGACTAATAGGGCAATAGTTCCCGAGATCAGTGGTGGCACCCCCTTTGTGGAGTGGGATAACTGTTGCTGTATGCCATTCAGTGGCCACATAGCCTGATGTGAGGCTATGATTGAACATGGTGCTTAGGTGGGGAGCCAGGTTGTTCTGAAGTTCGTGTAAAATGCAGCCTGGGATGTTGTCCTGTCCCATGGATGGATGCTGTGTTTTTGGCTTTAGAGAGTGCAGCTTTTACCTGCGTAGTTGTGATTACAGAGACTCTGCATTCTTCCTGTATAGATATTGGCTCTTTAGGGAGTGAGGGGGGGTAAAGTTAGCACTGAACCTATCTGCCAGGATGTTGACAATATCAGTTGGTTCTGTATTTTCGTGCTGTTGTGCTGTAACTCAGAGCAGATCTGGGTGTTGTCATTGAGATTCTTGACATAGCTATAGAATGTTTTGTAGGTGTCCTTAGAATCAGTGGCAATTTTGTTTTCGTAGCTAGCTTTGGAGGATCCTATAAGGGATCTCAGCTTCTTACTGAGGCTGACCAGGGAGCTCCTCCACTCATGGGATTTTACTCTCTTTTGCAACAATCTTTCCCTTCTGTTGTACAGTTTGTCTATGACAGGGGACCACCATATTGGCTTCCTTTTTTTTGGAGGATAGTGTCTTGGTTCTGTTTGGGATAGCACAATCCATGCACTCGTGTAAGTGCTTATACAGTGCATTTGTGAAGGATTCAGCAGTCATAACTGTATTGTCCATCTGCATGGGCATCATGAAGTTCAACACTTCTGTCTTAAGAAGCATGAAGTTGGCTTTGGAGAAATGTTTTACCATGGTTTCCTTAATGGGGGGTGGGATGGGATGTGGATATCAAGAGTGATTAGCTTATGGTTGGACTGGACCAACAAGGAGTTGACTTCAGGTGTGGAACACCAGTCACTCATGCTGGTAATGACTAGATCTAGGATATTGTTGCCCCTGCTGGGGGTGTGGGTAAGTTTATCCAGGGCATTGGAGTTTATGAATTCCAGAAAGCATTGTGTGAAGGAGTTGGTACACGAGTAGTTTTCCCAGTTAATGGTGGGCTAGTTGAAATCTCCCATTATTAGGGTTTTTGGTTGAACCCTAATATTTTCCACTACATCAATAAAAGAGGAGTGGGAATCCTGGGACATGGTGGGGGATCTGTAGCAAGCTACAATTTGGATTGCAGTTTTGCCCAGAGTTAGTTGCACTTGGATAACCTCGGATGCATTATGCTGAGCAACTAGCCTGGACGTGTGAATATCCTTAATGAATATGGACACACCTCCGCCTTTGGTGTTCCGGTCCAGGTTACAATGCCAAAAAGTGTGGTAGGAGTTATAGCCTGGTATTGCAGGTGTGGTCTCTGGAGCCTTGAACCAGGTCTCAGCCACTGCACAGATATCGATGTTCTCCATTTTAAGGAGTGCCTCGAGTTAGTGCATTTTTCAACTTCTAGCATTGAGTACCCTCAGTTTTTGCTTGCCTGTTCCTGTTATGGTGGTGAATTTGTCATTTATACCTTGCCTAAAAAAGGCACTATAGGGGTGGCAAGAGCCTTAGCCAGTATCTGGAATCCCAGGGGCGACAAGTGCAGGCCATCTCTGGCAAAGCATCATGGTCTGTCGACCATGTCATTCCAAACAGACAGATACTGGATCCCCTTAGAATGACACCAGAAGCTTAGCCAATTGTTAAAGTCAATCATTTTGTCCTTGTACTGCAGTATCATTCTGGGTGTTGGCAGAATGCTACTCAGGGCTAGGGTCATACCTGCTTGACCTACAAGATCAGAGAGCTCTTCCATGTCTCTTTTCATGTAGTCCAGGGAGGTACATCTCAGGTCGTTCACACCAACACGGACAATGACAGAGTCATATTTGTACTTGTTGTGGAGTGATCTGAGTGCGTGGGTTATGTGGCAGATCCTGGCACCCGACAAGCAGCTGACAATAACCTTCTCCTTGTTTAGCATGTTGAGTGGGACATCAATGTACCTGACTATTGAGTTATCTATGACTAGTGTGTTGGATATGTTGTTTTGTCTTATTGGTTGTGGTTGAGAGGCACACCGAGTCTGTAGGCTATGTGTCATTTGGGTTGGGGGTGGAAGTTGCTTGTGTTTCTGCTTTGGAGGTCTCTGTTGCTTGGGCAGATTATTATTGAGATCCTCCGTGAATGTTTTTGTGTTTCTATGTGTGGACTTTGGTGGTGTAGATTTAGTGAGACTATGCTAAGTGTAGTGTGGTGCAAGTGTTTACCTTCTCCTCTTGAATGTCAAGTTCAGTCTTGGTTGGAGAGAGCTTTACCTCCAGTTTGGCTAGATAAGTGCATGTCTCACAGGTTGTAGTGTTGGTTGGTAGGAGGAGAGCATTGTCTGTGTACATGAGGCAATTTTTACATTGCCCCAAGATGCCCAGATTCATCAGATAGACAGGAGAGAACAATGGAAGATGACCCTTGGACATGCCTAAATAAAAAACTATTTTCCTCTAGATAAGTGAGGAAAGTGAGTACAAGAGCTGTTTTTCTCTAAGCAAGTGAGGAAAGTAAGTGCAAAATCTGTTTTCCCTCTAGGTAATGAGGAAGGTTGAGTGCTATAGTAATTAGTAGCTTATTTAGTGCTTAGAACAAGTTCTGAACAAGTGCTGAGCACAAATAAGCAAATTCAAGTGCTAAACTGAGAATCTGTATCTGCACTAGACTAGTTACAGGAAAGAAACAAGTACAATTTCAAATCAGAAAGTTGAGAGAGATGGAAAATATTTCCCAGACGGGCAATAACTACAATTTCCAGGCCAGAACCACTCCTTATGTGGTAAACAGGTTACCTAGTGATTACCACTCCCACTGACAAACTAGAAGGCTTCCCTCCAACACAGAAAGGCTTGGGGGGGGCTCAAAAGCTTACATACAGACCTGGATACAGGAAATCTGTATCTGGACTACACCAGTTACAGGAAAGGTAGGATACAGGCTTACATTTTTTTACAGAAAAGTAGCTAAAACAGCAGTAAAAAACAATTCAAATGCAGTGCAAGCTAGCACACTTGAGTATGTAGCAATATTAGACCTAACACAGTTTAAAAAATGCAATTAAATTAAAAATGACTAAAAACAAGTGCAGAAGGAGTGTATTAGGTAGGATGTGGTAAAGAGATGGGACTGGGGGAAGTGTCCCAGATCAAATCTACAGTGGGGCGGGCAACTGCAAAAGCCACCAAATTTAAACAATAAATCAGAAATAGGGAGGGTGGGTGGAATACAACACTTTCAGTAGAGATCTGAAAAACTATACAGTGAATCATAACAGTGCACAGCAGGCTGTTAACAAACAGAGTCTATTATATGCAAGTAATCCTTCAGATAGTCAGGTGACACAAGCTGTAAAAAACAGTTATACCAACTTAAGACACAGCAGAAAATAGGGGGAGGTGGGACAAAACACTTTCAGCAGAGATCTGAAAAACTATACAGTGAATCAAAAATAACAGTGCACAACTCTGAATAAAATTAGTCCAGCAACAATTTACAGTACACATCTCTGAAGAACCAGAAAAAGATACTTAGCTCTATATATTTCCAGATATTTTGAAAAGAGCTCTGTTAGACACAGGTTAACTTCCAGCAATGATATGCAGGCTGTTAACTAACAGGTCTATTATTATGCAAGTAATCCTTCAGATAGTCAGATGACACAAGCTGTAAAAAACAGTTATACCAACTTAAGACAAAGCAGAAAATAGGGGGAGGTGGGACAAAACACTTGCAGAGATCTGAAAAACTCTACAGTGAATCAAAAATGACAGTGCACAACTCTGAATAAAATTAGTCCAGCAAAAATTTACAGTACACATCTCTGAAGAACCAAAAAAATATACTTAGCTGTGTATATTTCCAGATAATTTGAAAAGAGCTCTGTTAGACACAGGTTCCAGCAATGATATGCAGGCTGTTGACTAATGCGTATCCAAATTCTGTTTTATTATAGTTTATAAAAAAGTGCCCTATGCCATATTATATTAAAAATAATGCTAAATATGGTTTATTTTAACAAAGTGAACATAGATACAGGTGGAATCTACGTTTGCTAGTCATGAAAGTCACATAGAAATAAAAAGGTTTGTGACATGCAAGTTAGTTAAAATTGCACAAGATTATAATTTAAATTATATAAACTGATACAATTTCATGTTAATCTTATAACTGCATTTTAGAAACTAAAGAAGCAAATACTTGTTAGCAGACTGAAATGGGATGATCTGTATACAACATGTATATATAGCTCTGCACTAGTAACATGGAATAAAGAAGGGGAATGGTATATATACATATTATAGTGTAGCCCCTACAATAACTCTAGCTTGGATTTGTGTGGGCAATAGAAGGACATTCCAGTTTTAAACATTGTGTTGGATCCAACACAGAGTTCAGGTTAGCCATTAGATGAAGCATGAAGTAAGATGGAAGAAATTGGGGTGTTGGATTAAAAATTAAAGGAAGGAAAATGAGACCGTGAGCATATATGTATTTAATTTCATTCAAAGCTTAAATTAATTGGTCCACTTTTGGGATAATAATATGGTGACATTTGCAGGGGGTGGATACACTTAATGCTAGTTGCTAATGCTAGCTCGGGAGGGTGATTCAAGGATATTAGGTAGGTGAAGGCAGTATTTGCCAACATATAGGATTTAGTAAAATTCATGTCACCATAATGGCTGGAGGCAGATCCATGAAAAAATGGCTACAGATACATCAGAGAAACAATAGGAAGGAGCAGCAGATTATGCAGGGTGCATCTGAAGAGGCTATGTCACAAGAAGATAATCTGAAACTTTATGTCAGGTATTTACAAGAAACAAAGAGCAAAGAAGATGCTTTCAGTCCAGAAAAAAAAAAGATCTAAAGGAAGACCAAATTGATTTAATAGATCAATACACGCATTAAGATAGATGAAAGAAACAGATTACAGAAAGTGAATCAATCCCAAAATGTTAAAAGACTGGTAAACCAGTTGAACATAAGTAATCAGGACTGTTAAGAGAAATTCATGTGATAGGCTATTTTACCGTTCATCTAAACTAATAATGAATAAAGTTTTACCACAAAAACATAGATTAATATAGGAAAGAAAGGGAACAAATAAAATGCCATCACTGAAGCATCAAATAGAGAAAACCATAAAGCAATTAAGACAAGAAGTATCACTCTTAGAAGAATACTAAAAATGTTGCTGATCATCAGAAATACTTAGACAGACATGCTAAAGGCAATACACAGTATCAAAATGGAGAAGGGGCTGTCATACACTATTGCAAGGGATAAACTAAAAATATCAGCACAAGCAGAAAAACTTAGAAGATATGCAGTTAAATGTAAAGGAAAAGTACAAAATAAATCGATCATTGATGGCCCAGATAGGTTTTATAGAGAACTGAGAAGCAAAGAAAAAGTGCTAGAAACACCACCAAAATGAAGAAATAGTCACCTCTGGAGAAATGTTGATGAACACTTGTTGAATATAACAAACATGCTGAATGGATAGAAGAATTAAAATAAACAGTAAGGAGTTCTGATTTAGAAAATGGGATGAGGTAATAAACAGAGGATTTGAGACAAAATTAAGAAGAGCTCTAGGGATAACCCCAAGCCCAGACTCAGTACCTAACTTATGGCTAAAGGTATTGACATCATTACAAAATGATTTAGCCCTGAGTAAGAATTACTTATATGTGCATGCCAAACAGAATCAAATTGTTTAACAAAAGAAAAAATGATACTCCTCCTTAACAGAGAACCTACAAGCCATACTAAAAAACTATAGACTAATAACTTATCTTTCAACAATATACAAATTATGTACTGGAATTAATGCAGAAGTGTGTAGTCCTTTAAAAAAAATAATTATGGCAATGGAACAAAAGGTTAATGAAAGTCACATGGAAAAAAAATATTATTTGTTGCTAAATTAAGATATAATAGAGAATTGTAAAAAGTATAAAGATCTAATAATGGCATGGAAAGATTACAAAAAAAATCTGTTAGTATCCTACATTCATGGATAAAGGAGCAACTACAGATATATAAGATGCACCCTACATGGATCAATACTGAAAGTCACAGTAAACGCTTAACTTAGAAACATTGAAAACACAAACTTTAGACCATTATAAAGAATGATGACATTTATATCACATGAGATTAGTCATTCCCAACAGTTCAAAAATAGTTGTGAGAAATTAGATACAGTATTCCACAAAAAAAGACAAACATAGCAGTAGTTAGTCCTTAGGTATATGTAAAGGACTATATGAAAACCTGAGGCTTTGTATGGTTTCATAGATGGTCTGATATCGAGGACTAATGCAGCAATGCACAGTCATTCTTAAAAGACTAAAGACAAGTGGCAGACGGCACAGCTTTTGTTGCTAGCATTTAAAAAAATAAAGGGTTTATTATGTTTTACAATGAGGTATCCTTATGTGGACACCCTGTGGATTGCTTTAAATAATGGAACTGGTGGAGGGGTGTTGTCTGGAATTTTACTATAATGAACTGTGAATTTTCTTTTATGTACTGGCAGACGCTGTACATACATTAAAATGTAACAAAATTGCAAATTAAAATATAACTTCTTTACAGATCAGCCTTTGTTAAAACATATTCACTGTTACAGATGGATGCTGTTCATATACTTTATGACAATAGTGTATATTTGTCTGTGCATAATTTTCTGCTTAAGTGTAAGCCTATATGGGGATTGTGCAGAAATTTACACAAAAATAATACAACTGGTCATCTCTCACTTAACTATTTCTTGGTTACTTACTTGATAATCTTACCTCCAATTCCCAACCTTGCTTTGGCTAAAATGTGGTGCCTAACTGATTTCAGCCATCTTGTACATGCATAAGTTCATAGGTTCATAGGATGATACTAATCTACTGGCCTGGAGGCCCTTATAAGCCTAGCCAAGAATTTTGCCCATGTTCCCTCAAAGTCAGCACCTGTTTCCCCTGTCCAGCAGAGACACAGGTGGGATCCCAGGCGGTGTATTTTCTGTTTCCCATCCAGTTGTTCAGGTTCCTCTTAAAGAGGACTAGAGAGGTACACTGCTTGACATGGAGAAGGAGTCTATTCCACAAATAGGGGATTCTTTGGGACACAAATCTATCCCACCAACAAGTTCTATTAGTGTCACAGACAAGGTTAAGGCCTTGCATGTGGGTTGCTTGAGTGGAGTTTGTCTTACAAATATGCAGCAAGTCCATCAAGGCAGGGTCTGAGATGGCCTTATATGCCAGACACAGGTCACCTCTAAGCAGTCTGTATGAGCCTGAGTAGAGGGATAGGGCTTTTAGCCTATCTGTATAGGATAGGTGTTTGAGACCCAGGTTTTCTTGGTTAGGAACCACTGTGGTCTCTCCAACTTCTGCATGTGCTTGGCAAGGTCCATCCCAAAGGGGGCATTGCACTCAATAATGGGTCTAATAAGGGAGGAGTACAGGGATGGTATGACCTCCTTGTTCCTGGATGAAATACCCTTATTTATGATGGGGTCATGTAGAAAGCCTTCCATACGACAGAGGCAATGTGGTGGTCAAAAGTGAGGTTGCTATCAACCTGGGTGCCTAAGTCCCTCACTACTGATTGCATGCTTAGTGCATTGTTATTAGTGTGATAATTAGTGGGCTTGCCATTTTCCCCAGTGTGGATAATGATACATTTCTTAGCATTCAGTTTGAGGCCATACTCCTGGCACCAGTCATTAGTGTGATTAAGGCCCTCTTGGAGGATGTTCACATCCCTAGTGGAATTTAAGATAGCACCCAGCTTGCCGTCATCTACAAACATGGTCAGCCACAGAACACTGGCATTAGCTTCACCTCAGAAAAGTATATCCCAAACAGTAGAGACCCCAAGACAGATCTTTGGGGTACACAGCTCATTACGAGTCTACTACTAGAGGTGGCTTCCCCTACTTTGACTGTGTGGATTCTATCAGTGAGCCAGTTAGCTACCCATCTGGTAACATTCGGGTTGATGCCTAGCTGGGAGAGTTTATCTATTATGCCCGAGTTGGGAATAGTATCAAAGGCTTTGGCTAGGTCAAGGTAGGCGGTGTACATTACCTTCCCCTTGTCTATGGCTTTGATGACTGTTTCAAAGAAATCAACCAAGTTTAACAGGCATGATCTACCTTTGACAAAACCAAATAGTTTGGGGTTAAGCGTTTGGAGGTTGCCAATGTCCTTGTTTATAAGGTCTATGATAATGCATTCCATGGTCTTACAGAACAGGCTAGTTAGGTCAGTGGAAGCTCCACCTTTGTGTAGAAGGATGCCAGTGGCTGTCCTCCATTCAGCTGGGATGAAGCCAGTGCTCAGGCCTTGACTGAATAAGATGTCTAATGGAGCTGACAGCTCATGCCTGAGTTCATGCAGGATACAGCCAGGGATGTTATCGGGTCCCATAGAGACTGTATTTTTGCCTTTGAGAGGGCATTAAGGACTTGCTCCCTAGTGATGAGGGGAGAGGGCAGGTGCTGGGGATGTCCTGCTTTATTGATGGGGGACGGGGGGGGTGAAGTTTTCACTGAACCTGTCTGCCAGCAAATTGGCCATATCTATGGCATTTGTGTATGCGGTGTTATTGACCACCAGTTCAGAGCAGATTTGGGTGCTACCTTTGAGATGGTGGACATATGTGAAGAAGGTCTTGTGATTGCCTTTAGAATATGTGGCCAATTTGGACTTGAAGTTAGCCTAAGAGGATTTCACCAGTGACTTTATTTGCTTGTTCAGACAAAGGAGAGATTGCTCAGTGCTCCCAACTTGGCACCTGCTCCTTCTTGGTCCTGGAAAGCGATTTTTTTCCTTTTGTTATAGAGTTTGTTTACTGCTGCTGTCCACCAGACAGGTTTACTCTTCCTTGAGGAAGATGATTTGGTCCTGTCAGGTATTGCTGAGTACATACAGCTATGTAGGTGGTCATATAGTTTTTTGGTGTAGGTTTAGACATTAGTGCTAGTTCCAACTGAAGAGATGGTGGTTGTGAAGCTGCTTATACCTGCTCTGAGCAGATTATAGTCAGCTTTGGAAAAGTTTTTTTTTTTTTTTACCCTGACTGGGGTGGGGGGGGGGTCGGGGAGATGGTAACTTCAAAAGTGATCGCTTTATGGTCGAATCTTACCAAGGAGGATGACACTGTAGAGGTACTACAGTGGCTACTCATGTTGGTTAGGACCAGATCCAGGATATTTTCATCTCTTGTAGGGGTGTTGACCAGCTGATCCAATGCATTGGCATTGACGAAGTTGAGGAATCTCTGGGTGTTCCTGTTTGGGCTGAAACAGGTCTTCCACTCTATGGTTGGGTAGTTAAAGTCACCCAGGATCAGGGTACAGGGTTGAATCTTGATGGATTCAAGTAAGCCCAGTTAGGTGGAGTGGGTGTCCTGAGTCATGTTTGAGGGTCCGTAGCTAGCTATGATTTGAATAGGTGTTTTGTCAACAGTTAACTGCACTTGGATTGTCTCCTGTGCATTATACTATTTGACCAGCCTGGAGGTGTGCAGCTAATATCATGGAAGAAATTAAGGTTTTATACTATTACCATACTAATAAATACTTTCTGGTCTACTTAGATGCATGTATTTCAAGTACTAATATAATATCTACTGTACAGAATAAATGCATACATTATATACATGAAAATCATTGTAAGTGTACTCATGTAGATGTGCATTTTATATATATATATATATATATATATATATATATATATATATATATATATATATATATACATACATGCATACTTAGATATAGTTCATTACTCAAATATACATTTGTATTTATTCACAATGTCATCACATAAACATTCTATATTTGTATGAAAATGTAGTTTTGTATATAGATGTTTATGCTTTGCTATTCTCTAGAATTACATGTATATGTAACTGCAAATAAGTATCTGTATCTAGCATATACCTCATTTATGCAACATTTTTATAGTTTATTTTTAAATCTATGTTGTATATTTAATAAAAATAGTGTAGAACTTCAGACTTCTCATTGTCACCTGATCTACTCACTCAGCCAACTGGTTTGGCCTACTTTTCTCTAGGTCATCATAGCTGTCTCAGTAGCGGGGAGTCAGGGAATGTAATCCCTATATGCATTGACGGGTACTCTCCCAAGTCATGCCAGATGTCTATCTTTTTCCAGTCCAAACATCTTTCACAAGATTCAATATTATCCAGGTGCAAATCCCTAAGAAGGTAGAGAACAATCTTGATGATTCTGACAGACCAGCTCAAAGCACAGCCTCCTGCCTTCACAGGTGCTGCCATCATTAAATATGCCGGTATCAGTATAAAAAATGTATGATCAGGGCTGTGGTTCATGAACTTATAAAAACATCGCTTGGGATATGGCATCACCCTGTCCAAACCTAGATAACAAGTAGGGGAATTAAAAATAGTACTGTTACCAAAAATGCCTTGCCACCCACGTTTTATAAAGGAATGCATCCACATTTCATTTATATGGTGAATAAAAGTCATTAATGAAATCATTAGCTTTTATTTTGCTTACAGTTGTTAATGTGTGTGTGTCTTGCTGTGACTAACGTTTTGGAATGTTACACCTAAATGTCAGGAAGGAATAAATTCTTTATGCAGTCCTTCTGCAGTGCAGCAGCAGTATTAATTTTTTTTTTTTTTTTTTTGGTTTTGTCTGTTTATTTCTGCTGAAATATTTATGTTTGTTAGTATAATTTTTTAGTAAATGTTGATTGATCTGGGTGATAAGCTGAACCAAATCATGTTGTATGGACAGGGATTATGCTTCATGGTTTACAAACTGACATGTATACAGCTTCATTTTCCCTTTTATGAACATTGTCACCTTAGGAATAACTGAGGTTATCCATGCATTTCTGCAGGTTTCTGGAGATTCTAGGAGAGTAATGAGGACTACACCCACATCCTCAGTGTGTTCATGAGTAACTGATGTCACATAAATGACTGCCTAAGGCCTGGATATGCAGATAATTTGCCTTACACATTCATGTATTACTGCAATTCATAGAGATAAGCTTAAAAGAGATTAATCTGCATACAGAAAGTATAAATGCCCTGAACTTAAGTGAATAATTTTAGCACTGCCATATTAACTTGTGATAACACAAGGTAGGTGGCAAATGGTTTTGGAAACCACAAACTTTAATGTAAGCAATAAATAAAGTATTACACACTACACAGTTCAAAATGTTTATAGATTGCTAGGTTTCCTTGAAGAAATGTTTGCTTTACTGATATGATTGACATATTTGGATGACCTTGTGATCATTAAGAAAAACAACTTTATTTTTTTATTTAGTGATTGTGCACAAATG
Source organism: Protopterus annectens (assembly GCF_019279795.1). NCBI lineage: Eukaryota > Metazoa > Chordata > Ceratodontiformes > Protopteridae > Protopterus > Protopterus annectens. The sequence goes on along the minus strand of NC_056742.1, from coordinate 697,502 downwards.
ATAGAATTAAATAACTGTAGTGATAAAACTATTTATCACTAAAGTGTCAAGGATGTTTTTTTTCACAATATACATGGTCTTTAGTGGGGATTCCTGAGTTTCACTCCTAATGAAAAATGATAGAATAAATACAAGAAAGTAGTAAGGAAAGAATACGGGCCTATTAACAAAATGTTTACATTACTATTTTGAATGTATTCATGAAGATGCAAACACTAGTTGAACACAACCTTATTTGGCTGAACTCAGACTTTCCATGTTTATATAAATATGGGTATGGGGTTGCTGCTTAACCTCTTTGCGTGTGTGTGTGTGTGTGTGTGTGTGTGTGTGTGTGTGTGTGTGTGTGTGTGTGTGTGTGTGTAATGATATGTTTGATTTCATTGTTGTGTTGTTTTACTGATTGTTGCCTCAAAACATTTTTTATATATGTCTGTGGCATGTTGTTTTACATCCAGTAAAGATGCAAAATTAGGGATTAAGTGAGAAAACTTTTAATTTTAGCCATGAGGGAACCATATCCTCATGGCAACCCTTAGGGCATGCAGCAAATGCTTTTATGGAAAAAAGGGACCCAAACAAGTTGGGAGGGCAAAGGCTTGGAACCACACAATAACACAATGCAAGAAGAGGGCAAATTATATGGTAGGCCATGCCAGTGTCAAGGCAAGGCAGAATACAATTGCTCAAAGCAGGGACCTTATCCCTTTAACTCATTAACACCTATGTGTTGTGAAATGTCACACCTCTAAAAGCCTATGCATATTCTGCATTCCAGAGCATTTTCTAAAAATAAACTTACAAAGCATAAGGCAAACAAATGTAAATATTTTGTGAAAAAGAAAAGCTATTAAAACTGCAGAAATAGTCAGTGCATTCATAGTCTTTTCCATAAATACTTTGAAAATAATATAATGCACACAAACCTCAAATTTTATTTCTTCTAAAGTTTTACAAAAAATGTTCATATCTTGAAAACTATACAACCTAGATATATATTTTTATAACATTTTTGTTAACCAGGCATAAGCTTTCACATGACAAAAAGAAATTCCTCTATATGTGCATGTTTATTGAGATAGTTACAGAAATGTGAAGATATATGTTTGATGATATAATTACCAAAGCAAATAATACAGGATAATACCAAAATTCCACAATCCCGAGACTCTGAATACCGATGACCAGAATCTCAAGTTGCTTAATCTTGAAAGTAGTGAATGGGGATTGCCGTACGTTGTGAAATGGGAAGTTTGATGTTCACTCCACTGTAGTGCAATCTCGGAGTTGGTATATTTAAGTTGTGGGGGATGTGGGGTGCTGTTAGAATAGTTTGTTTTATGTTTTACTTTTTTTTTTTTTTTTTTGTTAGTTCGAGATTCTGCAATCTTGAGATTCTGGTCCTCTGTTTTCAGAGTCTCGAGATTGTGGAATTTCGATATTACATAGTGAATCCCTTTCAAGATATCCAACTTACAGTACTAATATTAAAGACAGTTTTCTTCAACAATATCTGAACTTTTACCTAATGTTGTTCAATAGTTTGTAAGTCGCTTGTTTTTGAATTATTAAGTACTTGGAAATATTGCTTATTTTCATAATTATGAGCAAGCAACTAATAATATTTTCAGTATAGTGTGGTATTAACCAGTATTTTCAATGAATTGTCCTGTCTCCAACATTGGAATTTCATAACATACAACTCAATAAAATGTAGGTCTCTCAGTTACTGAAAATATGAACATAAATATGAAAATATGAATAATCAATGGCAGACTCATTTCTCCACTGCAGAACATCCCAGACTCTCAGTCTTAAACTCATTTTGTTAATAACTCTTTGCCCTTTCTAATGCTGCTTATTATTAGGCAACAAGTAACTTAGTTAAAAAAGCCAGGTTCAAAAAAAGCTTTGTATGCCATAAGGATGCATAGGTTTGAACTAGAAGTATACAAAAAAAGCATTTTAAGCTTGAGTAACTTAACACCATACGAGGAATGCCTCCTCTCCATTCATGAGGCTAATTAACATGGATGGTGATGGCAGTGGAATAAGTAGAGGTGGAGTAGCAACTTGAGTCACTTCACCATCAGAACAGTGCATCATCATGTTATGCTGAATACAACATGCAGTAAACGTCCTGCATGCAGTAGCTGGGTCATACTGAAAGGCACCTTCAGACTCATCCAGGCATCTAAATCTAGACTTCAATATTTCATACATGCTCTCAATGATAATACAGGTCTGAGTAGGGCTATGTTATAACTGTCTTCAGTAGCTCCACTTGGATTTCTCACCAATGTCATGAGTCATGGCTCCAGTGGCTATCGGACATCAACTGAAAGAAAAAAAAAAAAGAGGGGCATCCAAACAAAGAAAAAAGTGGTTTGGTATTCAGCAATAATTTTACCATGATTAACTAATAAAAGAAAAAAAAAAAGAAAATATTTTTCTGCTTACCAACTAAGTGACCACTGGGCATTCTACCATACAGGAAGAGGTGGTAGAATGAACTAGTATGCCAGATATGGGAATCATGTGTACTGCCAGGATGCTTGGCAGTGATGTTTATGATGTATCACCATGCATTACATACTAACTGGCAATTGATGGAATGGTAGCCTTTACTATTGTAGTAACACTCCATCACCAGATTAGATGGGGCCCTAATTGCAATATGGGTGCAAGATATCACACCAAGTACTACAGGGAAATGTCCCACCCCATAAAAGGTAGTCATAGCCTAGACTTGGTTCTGAGGTGTCACCATAAAGCAAATGTAACATCTAGGAACTGCTAAAATATCCTCAAGGCAGAAGCCTGTGAGATACCCAAAGTATCCCAAATCCGTCTCTGGAAGTTCCCCATGGCTGATACGGTGAGGTCTCTGAAAACCTTTTTATCCACAGAGATAGGAAGGTCAAGCATTCCCCCAGTGCCCCTGTGAGGACCATACATACTCAGTAAGACCCTTACAATATTCTTGTCCACTCTAAATTATAGTGAGTTATTATCAGACTGCATTTCTGCCTTTTTGGCAGATGAACAGTGTTGAGAGCAGGTAGTTTTGATTCTGCCAAGACATACAGCTCACATCAGGACATAGCAAGGCTAGCAGCTAGTGCATCATCATAGACTGCAAAGTAAAGAGAAAAGGTGTCCGTCAACCTTTTATAGAGAATATACAAATGGTGAGGAAACATGTGAAAGTCTGACTATGAATCACAAATAGGTGGGAAAAGGGCTCACTAGAATATACTGTTTTATATTGTTTCTCATATGAATCTCATTATAGCCTTTATGCATTCACATAATGAATATGAATACCACCCATAAAGTGTTAAAATGCCATGATTAGCATACAGCAATGAGAGCAATGTAGAAAAACAGATACTCTGGCAGTTCCAATCATAGTAGGAGTAACATGTCTAATAAAAAAGAATTTACAGTCATCAATGTGGTGGGAGGTTGGCATAATGGTTAAGGTGTTTACCTTACAAACACAAGGTGCAGGGTTTGATTCTGACATGAGGAATTGGATATGTTTAAAATGGCCCACAAGGGCAGTTAGCCTAGTAATAACTTATGAACCTATGAATGTGATCAATGCATGTAACTCCATATGAATTACAGAAGGAGGCAATTTTGCAGGCATTGAACACTCTTGGCTAACATTAAACATTGAAATCATACTAATTTCATGAACTATAATCACACTCTGACTTAGGAATGGGGTCCATTCCTATTATGGTACTAGAAACCCCAAATAATTGGAGAAATTAAGCTAGGAAACAGTGGTTCCAGATCCATCAAAGTGTGTTGTTTGACAAGATGGTAAACTAGAATTTGATTGTGAACACAGGTGTTACAGTGAGCAGGTGGCACAGTGCATCAGAAGCAAGTATGTTGAAAGGATATTGGTCAACATATGTTATACACTGAGTTTTCATAGGGAAGACCAGAACCATAAGTCTGTATCACTTAGGCTAGGAGAGAAGCTGTCCAACCTCAAGTCATGGATTCCTATGCATTTATGTAGCATGACAAGACCTTGTATTTGGTCTCAGTTGGCCTACTCAGACTACAACGTATGCAGGGTGAGGCACTCCATTGGTTATAGCATGCTTAAGAAGCCAGTGACTGGAATCTCAACAGGAAACCAAACAAGACAGCAGAGGGAATAGGTAAGGCTAAGGAGTAAATTATGTAGGTTTAAGCTGTTTAATGTTAGCCCCTATCTGGTTACTGAATGGCTGAATGAATTCATGACAATTTTGCAATGTCTAATTGTGCTGTTACTCAAAAAAAAAGACCATTCATGGTGGGGCTGAGATGCAGCTACAGCAAGAAAGTTTTTGTTGCAAAGGGAATAGAATATCTGTTGTAATAGGGAGCTGAAAGTGCTAGAGAAAGTAAGACATTGCAGAAGTTGAGGTCCTCAGATATAATGGAAACAGAATTATGCTAAGGAATTGGGAATAGGATAGTGGAGCTGTTTAGTAAATGAAAAGATGGAATGCATGTGTAGAATAGTGTGTGTATAGTACTATTAAGAAGCATTTCAAGGTCAGCATGTGCATATAAATAGCATTCACATGCTAGCTTCAGTGCCATTTTGAGAGTGCAGACAGAGAGTGAGCATGTATGAGTGTAATAGCTAGTTTGTTTATAAGTTTATCTAAGTTAAAGTTATTAAGCCTCAATCCTGATGTGTTTGTACATAATAAAGCTGCTTGAACAGAACCCACAAAGACTTGTCTATTTTATCCTGACTGGACGAGCGACAACATGACTGACAGATTTTGAGATGTTTCTGTATCTAAGGAGTTTGCATGTCTTTAAGCTCTTCAGTTTCGTGGTTGACAAGGGGTATATATATGGTGACACTGGGTGTCAAGGGGTACGGGTATGGTGACACTGGGTGACAAGGGTTATGGGTGTGGTGCCACTGGGTGACAAGGGGTATGGGTATGGTGACACTGGACTTACATGGAGGACTTTCTCTGCCACAAGTCTAAAAGGGATACTCTGGAGGTACAGATAGAACCAAGAGTAAGCAGCATGAGGAAACATGTTGATTACGCAAGGCTGGAAAGTTTGCTAGTTGATAATGCTTGTCAGAGAAGGTTATTCAAGGGTATTTGGTAGGGGAAGGCAGGGCCAAATTATTTGTCATCTTATAGGCTGTGTAAAATTTTGGTTCTCTATTAGATCGATGAAAAATCAAAATATCGAATGGCTTAGAAGTCGAAAATGCCATTCTTCTTAATTGCTATTGTGAGATCGCGGTACAGTGAAGATCGGAAATTTTCCCCTTTCCTCACTGTAGTGCGATCTTGGAGTTGGAATATATATTTAGTGGAGGGGGGCACAGCCCACACAATAGCGATTTCAATTTCTTGCATTTCCGCTCATATGAGAGTTCGAGATTTTGATTTTTCGTCGATCTAGTATAGACCCTAACATTTTTACTATTCCCAAACAACTCTGGAAGGTTTAGTGTTTTTGACAGGTCCAACTCTGCTTTGCCTCTTCCATTTTATCTTAAATAGCAGAGTTATATTTTTCATACGCTATACATGCAGATATTGAATCACTTTGGTAGGACATTTTTAGGGCACCTCAGTTCACTTTTTTATTTAGCAACTCGAGTTACTAAATCATACATAGTTATATACATACAAATCAACATACAGTTTAATTGACATACTTAACTTCAGGCCCAGTGCATCAAATACAATTAGCATTGCCTCTTTCACATCACTGACACACAACTAATAGCAACACTGCAGAAGCAGATACTAAACACTGCTAAGACATAACTGCTGTAGCCTCATCTCTACCCATGTAAGCACCATGGAATAAATATTTTGTGTGGAAGTTTAACCTCCCCCAAGTAGCCCCAGTATGTTCAACTAAAATCAACATATCCTTGCTTGTACTACTTCTGTAATTACACAGCCACAATGCTACTTAAATCACCAATTAAATGCTATAGTCTATTCAACATGAGTGGACTGCAGCAAAAATACAATGAATTTAACTTATGTATTTATTAACAAGCTGCGGTGGTGCAGTGGTAGCATTGTTGCCTCACAGCAAGAGCTTCTCCTGTTTGATTCTCAGCTGGTGCGCCTTCTGTGTGGAGTCTGCATGTCCTCCCTGCGGTTGAGTGGTGTTTGAAAGACATGCATAGAATGGGCATGCCTTCATTGAAGATTGGGCATTGAGCTGGCACCTGTAAAAAATCTACTGCCAATCATTAGTAGATCAGAGTTCTGCTGTGGCAACCCCTAACTGGGAAAAGCCAAAAGAAGAAAAAAAATGTATTTGTTAACAGGAGTAGAACACTGATCTACGTGGATCATTTTCAGGTTAATCCCAGGGATGTAAAAAAATAAACATTTATGGTTTACATAAGCACATGCAAGATAAACTAACATAAACATTATATCTAAATTCTATATCTAAATATTGCCATTTTGTAAGTACACTAAATGACTCAGAGGAGATTTGCAGAAGATGTTAGACTCTTATTCAGTATAAAATCGATATGTTCTCTATAAATGATATTTGCAAATGTTACACAAAAGAAATGAGAGGGAAAATTAGGTGTAGACAATTTTTGGAGATTTGTGAGGTATATAAAGCATTTTTGAAAGGAAAATTATGAAGTAAGGATATTTAGAAGGATAGAAAGGATGGATGTACAGAAAACAGGAGGAATTGAAGGAGAAAGAATTTGCAGTAAGGATGTGAGGCAACTTATGTTGAGACTTTTCTCTTCCTTTGTAATAGTTCAAGGCATTGAGTACTAAAGTTGGAAGATTATTATGATAGGTCCACAGAAACTTTGATTAGGACAGTGTAACCTTTAAGTAACATTTGCATTGTGCCTGCTTAAAAGGGAATCATTTGAAAGTTCGGATCTGACAGTGAAAGGAATTTCAGGTCTCTATTCAGATGATCTGTCTTAAATGCAGGGAAAGGGGATTAATGACCAAAAGCCATCATGTTAGTTGTTCTCTTCATGATAGAAGCAACTTTGATTTTGCAGCTATGAGAGAGCAGTGCTGTTTTTTTGGTGAGGGGGATATAAATCTGTAGATATTATTCAATGTGGATTGTAGTGGTTTAAAATTATTTTTTGAATCACTAGCATAGATTAGAGACCAATATTCAAGTCAGATTAAGGACTCCTTTTTCTGTGGCTGCTTTTCCAACAGGAGACAGCATCTTTAGTTCTAAAAAGGAGCTTGTTGACTTTGGCTTTAGAAATCTGAACATTATGGAGAAAGAGAGAGTGAATGGCCTAACCACATGCCTGGGAACTTGACTTGTTGTATAGTTTCTATTTGTTTGTTATTGCTGGTGAAAATGGTGTATTTAGTTAGTGCCTTTTATAGCTTAAGAAATGTCAAATAGATTTGTTTTGTATGTTATGTATGAGGTTATTTTAAATTAGCTAGTTAGCAAGTAGGATGAGGTCAGCTCTAATTTGTCATATATATTGGTGACTAACCTATAAACAACCATGTCATCTGCATATAGACTAAAAAGATGGTGAGGCTAAGATGCCATAAGCTGGTTTATCAACAAAGATAATAATATGGAAGACAATATGGAGCCTTTACAGGCTTTCTGTTATGAGGTGCACAGGAAATGAACTTGCACCGGAAATTAACTTGCACCAATTTGACGTTTGAAGTTTCTATTACTTTAGAAGTGTTTAAACCATTTTGTAATTTGTCAGCTTATTGCTGAACTGATGACACTGTTTATCTGGATAGATATTTTTAGGCAATGCCAAACTGAAAGTACTTCCGACCTAGCAAATCTAAAACAAGAAAAATTAAAGGTATTACTGCTCAGTGCCAGGAGTCTCCTTTTTAGTATTTACTTCTCTGAATTCAGTGTCAATGTCAGTGGTCTCTGGCTGACTACATTTGCAGATGATTGCAAATTAGGAGTTGTCATTGAATCTCACACTGACACAAATGTTTTCCAGGAGGGGCTGACACAGGCAAACAAATGGTGACTAAAACTAAATGCCAAGAAATGCATACTAGTATCCTTCAGGGGCTCACCCCTCCCTCTCCCCCCCCCAGTAACAATCATATTGACAACACATTCCTTACAGCTGACCCAGTAGTCAGGGACTTACAGACACACATAGGAATCTAGCCTTTGACCATTGTGTGTCTGCAGTAGTGTGGAAATCATTTGATGTTGTGCATAAACAAAGGTATGGCATCTAAGTCCAAGAATGTAATTTTTCTGCTTTATTTGGCATTCATCAGACCTATCACTGAGTACAATGCCCCATTTGGTATGTACCTAACCAGACATATCCAAGAACTGGAACATCCACAGAGGTTCTTCACTAAAAGAATACAGGGCTTTAGGAAAATACCCTATGCAGACCACCTCAAGGCTCTATCCCTGTATTCTGTCTTCTACAGGCTTTTGAGGGTGATCTATACTTGACATACAGGGCATTGTCAGATCCCACTCTGATGGACCTCCTGCATATCCACAACACAAACAGTACCAGAATTCTCCATTCTAAAGACTTAAACCTTGCCTGTGATATAAATAGGTCCTGTTGGAGAGACAGGTATATAACCCAGAAACTACCCCGTCTCTGGAACAGCCTTGTCATCCATGTGAAGCAGAGTTCCTCCCTAACGCAATTCAAGTGCAACCTGGACAATTGGATGGGGAACATAAAATTCATCCCCGGTTTGGCGCCTATGTCTGTAATGGACACAGGTAACCTGTAAATGGTTCGTCACCCAGGCCCTAGCTTGTAAATGTTTCATCACACAAGCCCTACGTACACTTATCAAGAGTATCAGAACTTGTCAGAGATTTGGGATACATAGCTAGGCTTAGCTTAGTAAACACCTATGAATCTATGAAGATCAAAAGCTTTTGTAAGTTTGATGATAAACTGAGCTGTTAAGATATCCTTAATTTATGTTTTGCAGTACACCATCAATTATTATTCAGATGCAATCATTTTGCTCCTATACAAAATGAAACTGAGTTGATGATGAGAGGGAATCTTGAAAGACTGGATGTGATCAGATAGTTCAGTAGCAAACTAACTTTTCTGGTAGTTTGCATAAGGTAGGCATTTGCATAAACTATTGTTGAGGTCTAATACAATCCCATCCCTACTGAACAAAGAGCTATTGGATAACCTTAAGGTCATTTGGTATTAGCTGTACAATGATAATATGTTCATAACTACCTGGAAAACAATTTTGATGCTGTTTGGCACATCTCAGAACTAAAAACTCTGTGTTACAGACCCCTGCAGATCCTTTCCGTCCCACAATCTCAGCACCGAGATACACAGGTCTTACCTTGGATCAAAACTTTCCTTTCATGGTAATACTGAAGTACAATTTAACAAATTAGTAACCCACCAGAAAGTGTATTATAAAAATATTGAATTGGTTCTTTACTTATCCAAGGCAGGCCAAATGCAGTAACAAGCTTCTCTGTCTCCTTGCAACTGCCCTCATCAGCCAAAATACCATTCTCATACAAAGTACTGTGAACAAAATTGATAGATTCATACATCTAGCCAATAGAGAAAAACACCACTGTATTACAGTAGACACAACTGTACTACATTAAAAACAAACAATTGTCTTCCTATTACTACAAGAGCAACACTACTGCACAACTCAACACCTTTAAAATCTTACACAACCAACATTGCCCCCACACTTCCGAAAATTCAGTGTAGAAAACAGACTTAAGATCTCAGATATGATGTCAACATTCAGCTGTTAATTCTACCGTTTAATATGACCAAATGCAAAAGGACATTCTGTAAAACAATACATGTTATATAGAATGATATTGCCAAAAATATTAGATACATACATACATACATACATACAAATGTTTCAAGCATGGGCAGTAATGCCCTTCTAGCTTGCCAATATACAAAAACATTTGTTCCCATAATAAATGTTCAGGCTATTCTTAAAAATATGTAAACTAGTACTGGCTTTAATGTAATTTGGCAGTCTGTTCCATGCATCAGCTACTCTGTCAGAGAACCAATTAGTGCACTTCTCATTCCTATAGAATCTTCTACATAGGTTATCTGATGATTCTCTAGTAGTTTTTGATAACCCCAAACATTCCCAGAGGTAGTTTCCCTAAATGCCCTATATACCTGAATAAGATCTCCACTTAAATATCTGTAAGAGACACTGTACAAGTTCAGATACTTTAGTCTCTCATAATATCTTAGATTTTCACATCCATGGATGCCCTTGGTTTATTTCTGCTGTACTCTTTTCCAGTTTATTCATGCTTGTTTTCCTATAGGGTTTCCATATTATTATTCCATACTCAGGTTTGGGTCTAATGTAACTAACAAAGACTTTATTATGTTTGATTTCCTAGACTTTATAAATTTTTTTATACAACCTATAGTTCTATAACTATTATTAGCCAATTGGTTGATATGATTAGAAAAACTCATAGCTGAATCTACCCATATACCCAGGTCCTTAAATGAGTCTACAGTTTCAATCATTCTGTGCTGTATTAAATGGTCACCTTTCAGTTTATGTCTCCCAAATCTCATATGCTTAGTTTTTGATTTATTTATCAAGGGTCTATATTAGAACATCGAAGTTTCAAAACTTTGAATGTTCTAATATTAACCCCTATTCAGTGAAAGCTGAAAATATCGAAGCAATAGAAAACCAAATTTTTTCCTAGGGAAAGAGTTTGGTAGTCTTTTTCTGTTGCTTTGATATTTTCAGTGCTGTGGTGGAAAGTTATGAGTCGGGTTCAGGTAAGTGTGAGATTGAGTGCGGGTTAGGTTAGTTAGGGTTACGGTGTGGGTTAGGTATGTGTGCGATTGTGTGGACTTGAGGGTTAGGGCGGGTTAGGTGAGTTAGGGTTAGGGCGTGGGTCAGGTAAGTGTGCGATTGTGTGGATGTAAGGGTTAGGGTGGGGTAGGTGAGTTAGGGTTAGGGCGTGGGTGAGGTGAGTGTGGTGATAGTGACGGACCTTAGGGATAGGGTTTGGGTTAAGGTAAGTGGATAGTTAGCGGTGTGTGTATTGTTTAGTGTAGGGTTAGGTGTAAGATTTTAGGTGTATGTGTGTGGATTGCTGTTTGTTCAGTGTGCTTGTGTTGTGTGTATGTGTTTTGGAACAGCAAATTTTTTCCCAAGGAAAAAAATTGCTGTTCTGTATGTTCAATGTTTTCAGCTATCGCTGAATAGGGGTCGATATTAGAACATTCAAAGTTTTGAAATTTTGATGTTCTAATATAGACCCATTTATCAACATATTATTCTCCTGTGCCCAAATGGTCAATTTAGTCAAATTATTTTGCAGACATGCCTTATCTGTAACACTTGTAATCAGTTTACCCAATTTCAGGTCATCAGCATATAGACTGTAGAACACCTCAGATGAAAAAGTAAGGTCTGAAAGATACAATCTAAACAAGTAAGGGTCTAGGACAGAGCCCTGTGGGACACCTTGACTGTAACCAAGGATTTCACCTGTCCAGTTGGTGTGTGATACTTGCCATGTCTTATTTCTAAGCCATGCAGCTATCCATCTTATCAACAGTACATCAATACCTAGTTGTACTAATTTATTGATCAGTGTTTTGTGTATGACCCTGTCAAATGCTGAAGTTAAATCTATATAAATCACACCACAGCACAATTTTTCATTCATAATTCTTATTATATTGTTATAGAACATCATGTTACAGGTGGTAATAGATCTATTTTCAACATATGCATGCTGATATATGGTTTCAAGTCCCAACCTATCCAGTTCTGACAATAACTTATCCAGTATTATACCATGACCCCCAAAAAACGCGCACACGATTTGGCCAGCGTGCGTCTATTGTAAGTAGTATATACTAAGGGAAAGGTCCGGCGGCCCGGACTTTTTTATATAACTCTTCGTTTCAAATTTGTTTAGCTATTAATTATGGGGGTAACAACATACAGTTTTTTAAAAAACAAGCAGCGGAGATCTCCGTTGCTTATTTTAGCTGTCTCGCATGTTAAACCCATTATAAATACAGTTTAAAAACAGTTAAAGCAGAGGAAAGTTGCTTTTTTTTTTAAGTTTTTTTGTTTGTTAAATTTATTTAACATGGCGGACAAATAAGCGCATAAACGGTCTTGTGCTTATTTTAAAACTGTCTCTCGTCTCGCTATGTTAAAATAAATTGTGCTTTCTAAAAAAAACCGAGATCTTGCTTCTTGTACTTTTGCTGATTATGATGCTTTTAGATACATTTTATCAGGCGCAGCATCCGCACCGAGACGAACAGGAGGCGAATGCCAGCATTTATTAAGAAAAAGTAAGTTTCTTTATTATTATGTGTTTGCCATATATTAATTAAATATAATTCTTTAAGATAATAGGGTGCATAATATGCCTGGTTGTTGGCACTTTTTGGCTTTGTTTTGGCTTAAACCCTAACGGGCCAAACCGACCAAACGCATAACCCAGACGTAATACGGCCATATTATCTTCTATATTATTTTTCTACAACATGAAAGTAGACTTAAGGGTCTATATGATTCTGGGTTTGTCCAACTCCCCTTTCCCTTAAAGACATGTTTAATAAGTGCATGTCTCCAATCTTGAGGAATCTCCCCATATTTATATGACCTAGTGAATAACAGATATAATGATAGTGTAAGTTCTTGCAGAAGTGTTCTCAGGTCATTGTTATGTATTCCATCTCCTCTCTGTGCTTTGTTTGGATCCAGTTTGTGCAGTTCTTTTTCAATATAATCTAATTTGATTCCAGTATCTGGGGTTACCTGGATGTCACTAGGACAACTTACCACCCCTTTTGTGGAGCCAAACTGTTTTGCATAACATTTTGTAAATATATTTATAATCTGTTGTGTCTGAGAATAAATTTTACAATCTGCACACCGTTTATCAATTTGTGTATCTTTACTCCTCCCACATCTTATATATCTATAAAAAGGTTTTCTATAATTCTCAATATCTTTATATAAATTTTCTTCAAATTTTTCTTGATCTTGTCTAACACTATGCTTAATCTGTTTGTCCAGCTTGTTTATTTCAGTTTTCAAAGTTGTAGTTTGACCTGTCTTTCATTTCTTATATTTTTGTCTCTCACCTTAATCAGGTATCTTGTTCTTATGGAAATATATCCCCCTGATGTTGCATGCCTAGATCCTGATGTTAAACATTTTTTTGACATTTTGCACTCAGTTTCTCTTTCAGAACTTCTATATTCCATCTGCAATTTTTCCACTGAACACCTTACTCCAGTTATTTTTATATAGTAAATGTTTTGCTTCCCTATAATCTGTAATTAACCTTCGGTGTATTGGCTTAGATTTCAGTTTGGCAGAATTGTCTAGCAACAAATTAACCTTAATAACCCCATGATCACTGCACATCAATGGTGGTAAAACTTGACTTGAAGTTACAATAATTTCTTTGGGAACACAAACAATATCTAGTATATTCCAAACTCTGGTAGGTTATTTTTACAATATGAAGCATTTGTTGTTCTTGAATATACCCTGTGAATAATTTCTTTACTAACGTTGTTGAATCAATATTATTCCAGTCTGTTTCCGGTAAATTTAAGTCCCCAGCTAATATTATTCTTCCCTCCTGTGTTTCATGTAAGAAATGTATGAATTCCTCTAGGCCATCTGCACTTGACTTTGGTGGTCTATACACTCCAATAATTGTTATATGTTCCAGGGTTGTCTTTATTGTCACAGTTACACAGTCTATAGTATTGGTGTTATCACAGGTCTCATAGCTATCTTTAATCCCTATCATAACACCTCCACCTGATTTTTTTGTTAGAATGTCTGTTACAGTAAAACATTTATACCCTGTCAGAATTGGTTTCCAGTCATTGTTCTTTAACCATGTTTCACAAACAATAACAACATCAATCTTGTGGGAAAGTAGCAAATTTTCTAATGAAAAAAACATTATTATTAATGCTCTTAGCATTAACAACCATCAGAGATGCATGAAATGTTGCTATCTGTGAACTGTTACATTTTTGACCTGGCAAAAATCCTGGCTAGTGTCTGTCAAATATTGCAAATTATCTGCTGCAAAAATTCTCTTCCCTGATCTAGACAAATGCACACCATCCTCTCTGAACACGTGTGCCCAAAAGAAGGTTTGGATGCTCTACACATTTCTATTTTTAAAACAGAACATTTTTTCCATGTAGTTGTTTATCCAAAAAAATCTTTTCATTCACAGTGACCTGACTATCCTTTCTATAAGTGATTTGTGAAAAATATGTCCTAACACCAGTACAAGCTGTACTATCTAGGAGGGTTGTCAGTTCCTGACTAACAGTCAGAGAATCTTTGTTGGTGACATCATTTGTGCCAACATGAATAAAAACAGATCCATACTTCCTTACATTGAGGTGCTCCAAGGCTTGTTTCACATCTTTTATTTTTGCTCTTGGCAAGCATAACACTACTTGATGTTCATTATCATCTCTGAAAATATAAGTACCAGCTCCTCTAATAATTGAATCTCCATTTACAAGAATATCTTTGCTGACCATCTCTGAAGAATCTTCAGCTTTTAATACAGTAATTTCTGCTCTATCAATTGTTACAAAGGCTAGATCTTCATCACTATTAGTCTTATTTATTCCACTGTTTTCATTGTGTATTAAATTCTCATCCAGCTGGCGTTGTAAATCCACAGCTTCAGCCATGTACTCAACATGTCTTTCTCTTCTTTTTTTCTTACAGTAATATTATTAGGCAATTTGAAAATTTAACGTCTTTCAAAAAAATCATTCAGAGACCATTTACTCAAACAGCACACCTACAAATGTTTTGTGAACACAGGGTAATGGTCTTGAGTTTTATCCCTTGCAAGTTGTAAGCTTTGCATTTATCACAACAGGGCATTATATCCTTTGTTGTAAAACAGAATATGAGGAGTTGACATCTGAATTCTTTAAGAATACTGTCCACTTTTCTAATTTTTCTTAAGTTTTTATAGTCTGTGTAAAACATCACTTCAGCGACAAACTTACCTGATGTCTAGGCATATTGTCTACCTGTACATTAGTGTCAAATTAAGCAGTGATTATTTACTTAGGAATTAGCTATACTAAAATATTTTCTTCTGTGTTTAAGTGGTGCATTGGTGTATTTAATATTTTGCTAATTTTTTTGCAACTTATATTTCACTGTAATACTGATGTAAATATTGTAGTTTATAACACAGTTTATGTAAGCTTTCCATATGTAATCTATACTTTGTTACCATCCTTAACTAGTGACCCAGGTTGTGGTTGAAATGGGTCTTTAGGTCAATTAATTTACCCAAGTAAATAAGCATACACTTCTTTGAGACTGTTACCAAGGCCCTGGATGAGGGAAAGTCAGTGCATACAACTTACCTTGACTTGGCCAATGCCTTTGACACAATGCCCCACTTGGGCATCATCAAAAAGCTAACACAACTTGGTGTAAACCCCTATCTCATCAGGGGGGTGGCCAACTGTCTCACTGACAGGACCTTCAGAATCAAAATAGGCACGTCCACCTCTGCTAGCAGACCTATCACTAGTGGAGTACCCAGGTGATCTGTCCTGGGACCCCTGCTGTTTGGCATCTATTTCTCAGAAGTTCAGGCAAAGACAAAACGCCTGTTGCTGACCAAGTTTGCAGAAGACTGTATGTTGGGTGCTGTTTTTGACTCCCCAGATAATGTTAACATACTGCAAGAGGGTCTCAGACCAACTAATGACTGGTGTCAAAGGCATGGCCTCAAGCTAAATGCAAAAAAAAAGTATCATCATACCATTTGGCAAAAATACAACCCCTACCAATTACCACATCAACAGCAACCTCCTAAGCATACAACATGTGGTGAGAGACCTGGGCACTCAGGTTGATAACAACCTTACATCCAACCATCATGTAGCGTCAGTGCTCAGAAAAGCCTTTTACTTGGTTCATCTCATAAGTAAAGGGATTGCATCCAGAAAAAAGGAGGTTATTACATCTCTATATTCCTCCATCATTAGACCAATAATTGAGTATAAGACCCTGTTTGGGATGTACTTCTCCAAACATCTGCATCAGCTGGAAAGGCCACTGAAATACCTCACAAATAGAATCCATGGCCTCCAACACCTGCCCTATGCAAACAGGCTCAAATCACTATCACTCTACTCTGCATCATTCAGATTACTCAGGGGTGATCTGTCTCTCACCTACAAGGAAATCTCGGCCCTCCCCCTACTAGAGATGCTCCATATCCATAAGTCAAACTCCTCACGCACTACCCGCTCAAAAGTCCTGAATCTAATATGCAATATCAACAAAACCTGCTGGAGAGACAGGTTTGTCTCCCAGAGGCTGCCTCGTCTCTGAAATAGACTTCCCATAGATGTCAAACAGAGCACCTAATTAACCCTCTTCAAGCGCAACCTTGATGAGTGGATGGGAAACCACAAATTTGTCCCAAGGGTTCCACCTGTGTCCCTCATTGACAGGGGTGACAGGTGCTGACTTGAGTTTTCTTTTTGGGGATAAACCCTTGGCTAGTCTTGTAAGAGCCCCAAGGACATTAGCCTAGTAACCTCCTATGATACTATGATAAAAAATAAAATAAATTGAAATGGGTCTGAAGTCAGTTATAGTTTTAAGAAGGGGTTTACCCATAACTATTTTTCCTTGTATAAGTGTTTCAAAGATTACATACTGTACCCATTCAAATTAGTATCATTCAGGGGTAGGGACCACTAGTTCCTATAGGGCCATTTGTTGGGATTTTGTCTAGCAGACAGGCAATATTCTTTATTTAATTGTTTTATAACCAAAAGGAGGTGAGTCTACTGAGATGTCATTTTTTGAGCTAATGTCCATTTACATTGGTCAGACAGGATAATGATGAGATGTCCATTAAAATGTCAAATAGAGTTAAATGACCTGATTGTGTGATGACAGTGTCATCTAGAACAAGTACTTTTTAGTGAGTATAGCCTATTATTTTGAACATTAAATACCATAATTTCTTCTGGTAGTTCTTAAGACAGAGGTTATGAAATTGTAACTGTGAAGGTTGTGCTATGTGATCTTGCAGCTATTTCTATTTCTGAGACCCAGTAGATTGAGCAATTTTCAATTGTTTCTATGTTTTTTCATATATATCACATAGCAACAAAAAGATCCACCAAAATGTCAAGCTTTTCTTTACAAAAATGGTTTTCCTTCACTGTAGTCTAACACTAAACATGTCACATACAGAAAAAGCATTATGTAATAATTATTGCATTTCATTTATGTCTAGACTTATTTCTGTTTGCCTTTCTTTCCTGCATTTGTCTCATCATCTGTTATATCATGAATGCTATTAAGGGTAGCAGAGTAACTAGGTTAGGTCACTTATTCCAACTATAGCATCATTAAGAAAAGAATCACTGTTAAACAATGGCAGTTTAATGTACATTATCAATTGAAGATTGTCAGCATCACAACCTCAGATAAATAATGTAGCCTGAAATAGAAACAAATGCAAGTCTTTCAGGCTTAGTTTTCAGATGCAAATGAAAAAAAGCACAACGTATACTGTTTTTTTTAATTATTATAAATGTCCTCTTTCACTTTAATCAAACTTAAGTGCCACAAAAAAAGAAATTATTTTAATTTTACTTTTCTTAGTTTTCTTTCAGTATTTGTGCATTTTTTGGCACTGTACTTTTTGGTAAAAAGTTCATGTTTCCTTAGGAGTTTTGTTACCTTTTTTTGCATTGCATGTAGGTTTTGTTGAGAGAAGTCAGTGATTGAGGAAGATTACCACAAATGACTGTAATTATAGCTGGATTATTAAAAACTGTGAAAGCAACACAAACCATCCCAGTTCAAGTAACATCTATTAATCACAGGGGGTCAGATTTCACAAACTTGAACACTGAACTACAGTTGTTACTTTCAAAAGGACAATTAACTCAATTACATTTTCAAGCCTATCATTCAAATATTTTTTGAAATTCTATATTGGAAGTAGTCACTAATGATAATCAAAAGAAACAAAGTAATTAAAAATGTGGATCGGCGCTGACAATCAAAAGTAAACAGTCACAGTGCCATTATAACTGATGAATGAAAAAACCACAGTAAACAATCCTCTCATCATAGGGATTTCTCTCTGTCCCTCTAAAAGAACATCAGAAAGGTGTAGGCATTGACTATAAAACCAAATCTCGCTACATGCGTCAACTCCTTTCAGCCCATTTTGGGGTATAACAAATTAGAAAATAATAACATGTTATTTTGGTGCAAAAACATTAGTAATGCAGAATAAGTTCCAGATATGCTGAAAAATGTACTATTTTTTGGTGTGATTCTCCTTTAAGATGTATTTTGAGGGTCTAAATTACGAGATCAAAAACCCATTTCACCAAAAACTACAACACCAGCACGTATAGTGGAGAACTATGGTAATGGTGAATGTTCAAAACCACGAAACATGAAATGTCGAAGTGTCATGGTTGGCCTGTCTGCAGTATAGCTCTGTAAGGTAAGTGCACGATAGTTACGGACCTTAGGGTTAGGGAACGGGTTAAAGTAAGTGCATAGATAGGTAATGTATGTAAGGTTTAGTGTAGGTTAGAAGTAGGGTTTGGTTAGTGTATGTATGTGTTTTATTTATTATGTTTGGGTATGTAGTATGTAGCGCGCAGTGGTGTTGGCCGACTATGACGATTCGAGATTTGAATTTTCACAGTTTAGGTGGTACAGCATATTTGCGGTTTGGGCTATATGTGTTGGTGCTGCCGTGTTCGCTGAAATGGGTTTTCGATTTGGTAATATAGACCCTATTTTGACACATTGGTTGACAGAGGGTTTAAGTAGTCAAGAGACTTTTGGGAAATACTTATCATTATGATAAACGTGTACATTGCTGACATATAGGGTACATGGGATGGACACTACATGGTTAACAGGAAGTCTAATTTTTTGCTCGACTGAGCTCATTTTCTAGTCATTTTATGTTTTGCTGAGTTTCAGGTTGGAAAGCAAAGGTTAGATATGATGAATTCTTTGACAAGTTTTGTTAGTCTGTGGTTAGTTTAGAAGTCATTAATATCTTTGTTGTTGAGCAGTGGGAAGGTAATGTTAGTAAACTAAGATGATTAGCTCTTTGTGGGGTTTGTTGCAGAAGTTGATTTAAAATTCTTATTTCCAGGTAGAGGAGAATGAGGCAGCTCCAATGGTTAGGTCACTTCTGTTATTAAGCTAGATGTTGATGTTAAACTAGTTTTTGTTGGATAATTTCTGTGGAGTCTTTGGGCTTTATTATTAATTTGTTGTGTTTTTAAAAAAACAGGATTACTGGATTTGTGTTTATAGTTGTGGAAGTGTATACCTAAGTTGGGAGTGTCTTGTTTAACCCATCACTTTGTTAGAACTGGAATATCAGAAATGTTGGTTGATAAGAAGGATTTTTCTTGCTCAAAGTTAATGAGCATACTGCCTGCATTTATCAAGGTTATGTATAGATTTGAAACCAAGTTCCAAGATTTGAATCAATACGGATGAGAAAGAGAACTATTTTAAGTAGAGTAGTGAGATAAAGGAGAAGTAAGATAACTGCTGGAGACTAAGCGTTTTGTTTTAATCCTTTTACATCGTTATACCATTCCCAAACCTCAGAGCTCTACATCCATGATCAGTCTATCAGCTCATCTCCTGTTCCATCAGACTTACTCCAGTATTGTTGTGGCCAGTCGAAGGGCAGCCAGGGCTGTGGCTGTCTTTGCACAGGTCCAGGGGTGTTTCTTTGTATTTCCTACCTTTTCTCTTCTTCCTCACAGTGATGTGTTTTTTTTTTCTTCAAGAGGCTGGTGTGCAATGTGGATGTTACAGAGTATCACCCCATATCTGTAGTAACATAGCCAAGTCCAACCCCCAATCTCATCTTTGGACCATGCCTC
>NC_056742.1:620000-675000 GCF_019279795.1 Protopterus annectens | reverse complement strand
CAGTCCAAAGTAGTTGTCAGAACATCACAATATATACTCATATAACCTAATAATATCATAATAATATATAAACTTTTTTCCAGTAGCCTAAGGAATGTTTAAGTGCAGCTAAGTGGGTGTGCACGTTATGGCCGTCTGCTTAGCATAGCTTAAACATCTCATAGGAACTAAATGCAAAAAGACAGGTAAAATTTCCAAGGTGAGGTAGTGTAGTAGTTACAATCATGGCTTTGCATAAAGGTGTTTATGGTGTAAGTCCCAGGACAGGTAATTCATTTTCCAATGTGAAAGTAGTATTAAAATTATTTTAGTAAACTTAAATTATGTAACAACCTTTCTTGTCAACCAGAGTAGTGTAACAGTTCAAAAGTTAGTTGTCAGTGAAAAAAAGATGTGAAACTTCCATATAAACACAAGTGCCCCATAAATTATAGTCACAGAAGAATATAAGTTAATGAAAGCACATAGGAGGATTCATGGAAGATAAACTTAAAATTATGATGTGTATATAAATATTATTTTATAATAAAAATATATAAGTATAATATGTTGAAACTTGCTTTCAGCACTTTGTATCCATCACACCTTGTTCTGCCCAGCAACAAAATTGTCAGCCCTGCCAAGTCTCAAACCTGGATGCTGTCTTTTACAATCATAGCAAAATGCCACTACACCATCTGAGCTGTGAAAACATGTAAAGCTTTAACAAACATATCATGCATTCTGGTCATTTAACATTAATAAAAAAAAAAGAAAAACAACAGTCCCATGTGTCAAACCCATGTACCTGAACACTATAGTCAGAGAAATGCACCACTACACCATCTGAGCAGTAGGAAGCAATGTTGTTTTTTTAGACGTATCGTGCAATAGAGGCATATAACATTAGGGAGAAAGCTTTGTGGAACCAGTCATGTGTTGTATATATATATATATATATATATATATATATATATATATATATATATATATATATATACATTTGTAGAATCATAATATAGATATACATATATAAAAATATAAAGGAAAGAAAAAAATATATATGTATGTATATAACATGCAGTGCAGTTATACCTCAGAATCATCCCTCTTAACCTGTTAGTGCAAGAAACCTGTACAACGGCTGTAAAAGGGGGGTGGGCCACATATAGGGACACATTTCAAATATTGCTGTTACAACAGAAGGCACTTGTTACAGCAACAGGGTACGTTTTAGCAGACAATTACTGAAGGATATGAGGATGGAAACTGAAATGTTATGATATTATTACTGACATAAATCCTTGGATCATCACCGTGATTTACCAGACAAATAGAAGTAAATTGTGGAACTGAACAAAAGTATGGGAAAAACATCCGGACATTCTGTGAAAATCCTGGCAGTGGAGAGGTATGCTCAGAACCCCTTAGTGCAATGAATATGGAGCAAGCCTGACAAAGTGGGGGGACAAAGGCATGAAAATAGGGACATATCTAAAATAGGTCAGTAGATAAGCTGAGAAAGTTGATATAGTAACACCGTATGTCCTAACATATATCGACTGAAATATCACAATTTCAAGACTCAATTGCTTCCCATTAGTTAGTGACCTCAATCTCCACATCATTTCCACTGATGTGTCAGGAATACACAACAGTTAAGGGGACCAGACCAAAGATACTGACCAGATACCTGGACATCCTACAAATATGTGGACATAACACAACAGTAGGGAAACTACACTGAGCTACTGAGTAATGTCCAAACTACAATCAAATTGACAAAACACTACCCAAGTCCAGCTCTGGGGCTGTACACATGCATTAGCATATATAACAGCCACTACAGGGATGCAACACTACTGGAAAACAGACACTGATGTGAAAGTGCACATCCCCAAAAAATTGCACCACAGTAACAGTAACATACCAATAAACAAACTGAACACTACGGTATAATGACTGTGTGAGCAACAAAATCCAGTTTGCCACTCACACATTACTCCTACATATACTGCCCCAAGTCACAGTGGAGTGGGAATCGTGAGTTGTTAGGGGACATGTCATGGTCTGCATGTACAAACATATACAGGTGATAAGGAACCAGAAACTGGAGCAGCATACACAGTCAAATAGAAAGGGCCTATGACACTCACATGTACCCCCTCCCTACACAGCCCAAATAACATGTACACACTATACTGCTGCACAATCCTGACAGTCTTTTTAACAATGGGCAGACATACACAGACCTCTCATATGTACAGTTTCCCACAGAATGTATAGGCACAGGATTCATATCTAAGGCCGTTTTCTTGTTAAATGTCTGGGGGTCTATGAAATTGCTGGCATGGTAGCAGGAATGAATGCAATAAATAATGATATTACATACCTCTGAACCTCTTAGTGCATGACATTTGGACAAAGCCTGACATAACTGGGGTACAGAGGCCCAGACACAGGGGTATATTGGACAAATTGCTATGATCAATGTAGACAGTTGCTGGTGTTACCGGCTTTGATGCAACATATCTCTTTTGAGGGATATGAAGTCAGTAACACCAGTGGATGTTAGCATTTACTGACAGCATTCCCCATAGTATCCTATGATTAGCTAAGGACGACAATTGTCTAGGGAACAGACCAAACAAATGAGCCACGCATCTGGACAGGATCTAAGCCTCTGGACAGTGTATGACTGCAGTGATGTAACAGAATGGAAATCTCCTGACAGCTGCCAAACATGTCACCCAGCACCTTATGAAGTGCAGTAAGACCAACATGACACTCCCCCACATCACCTCTGGGAAATTACCTATGTATATTCAAATACAGCATGCACTACAGGGACAGAACTGTAGTGAAAAGCAGAGTGGTGCAAAAATGTCCACCCAAAAACATTTGCAACACAGTCACAGCAACATACCAATACCCAAAATGAATTCTAGAGTAGAACGAATGTCTGAACAGACATATCTTGATTGCCAGGCACATACTACACCAACATATACTGGCCCAATTCACAATGTACTGGGAATTCTAAGGTGTTGCAGGACATTTCACAGTCAGCCCATACAAGCATACAGACATGATAGACTGCCAGCAGCTATAGCAGCATGCAGAGTCAGATAAGTAAAGAATGTATAGCACTCACATCTTCTACTCTCCCTATCCAGCCCAACTAACATCTACACAAATCACTGCTACACAATCTTGGCAGTCTGTTCACAATGGCCAGACAGACATAACTGTCATATGTACAGATGTCCACAGATTTACCAGGGTGTGGAACCATAATCCTGGCCACCACTGCATACCATGACCAGGAGTCTGCCAGGTCATTGGCATGATAACTGGAGTGCAGTTGGTAATTAATGATATACCATACCTCTGCACCTTGTAGTGCAGGACATCTGGACAATACATGATGCACTTGTGGGACAGGGAGCTGGAAAGAGGGACATATCACACATAATGGTGTTACAAACAGTAGCTGGTGTTACACGTGTTGTTGTAACATAACATCCCTGAAGGATATGATGTCTGGAACACCAATGGATGTCAACAGTTACTGACTACAATCCTCACATTATCCTACCAACTGCACAAAAATAGATGTTGTTCGGGGAACAGACCAAACATAACAGGCAAACATCTGGCCAGTCTGTGGACAACATTCCAGTTGAGAGGTATGTCAGAGGCATATCACTGTCAGATGTCAAGTCACCCAGTAAATGCATGTCCAGACTTACCCTGTCAATCTAGCAACTCTCCATGTGTATAACAGCACTAATGGCATACAATCTGTACCCAATTCTGAAGCTTTCTCCCCCATGTTGTTGGCCTGTCTCCACATGTTCTGTCCTGGGAGGTATTTCCACCTACTGTCTGTGAAGCTGTAGCCCCCACACCTCCATAAAGTACTCCACACAGACAAGGAAAATGGGCAAGGCCCACATGAAGGGCGTCCCATATGTTGCAACTAGCAGCAGTTTCCAGGCCTACACCACAACGCTATGTGGGCACCTACATAGAATTATGGCCTCAGCAATACCCAACAGGACAACATCAACCCCATCAAGGTAGGCAGAACATCTGTGGTGGACAGCAGTAATACACAACTACCATCATAGGTGGAAATAATTGCAGGACGGGCCAAGAAGGAACAGCTGCCTCATTGGAAGCCATGTCACCTTGTTCTGCACAAGCTAATAAGGTCACAGGTGATGTACCCTAAGCCTGTCTTTGAGTTCAAACTGGAAACATCCACCAACGCCAATCACTAGGCCTTCCAGCCGTGTGTCTATAATTCCAGAGGCAACACACATATCCGCTCTATAGTGGTGGTCAATAACACTACATGCACATATACCATGGGTATAGGCAACCGGCTGCAAACAAGTGAAGTGTAAACATCACCTCCCTGTCCCCCCATAGGTACACATGTGCATGTACAGCACCTGCCCCCTCCCCTCATGATTAGGAAGCAGGTGTGTAATGGGCTCTCAAAGGGAACACATAGATGTTTCCAAAGGCCTGATACCATTCCTGGCTGCATCTAACATGGACACTGGCATGGGCTCTCAGACCCATTCTGCAGTGTAGTCAACCACAGCCTGAGCACTGGTGATATCCCATCTGCACAGAGGATAGACAGAATGTTGCTAGACAACAGGTTATGCATTAGCATTAATGTTCAGAAGAATACAAGTCTGACACTGAAATGTATGCCATAATGTCATGACAGCAGTCCTCAATGACATGGCTGAAAACTGCAATACTCTCCATTTAATATAGTAATATAATATTAATATTCAATAGGTGATAAATAAAAATATACAGCTCAAATCCCCAAACCAAGATAGCGTAGTGGTCAGAGTCCCAGTGTTGCATGCAGCTGTACTTGGTTTGAGTAATACAACAGGCAATCCAAATTTACATGAGAAAGCAGTGTTACAAGTGCTATGTTCACATTAAAATCTGTGGTAAGTTTTTTTGTCACCCAGAGTAGTGTAGCTGATGTAAAATGGATGTGTGAGTGTATATAGCATGTGAAAACACCCATGTATACACGTGTCCTATACAATAGAATTGCACCCCTTGCTACTGTAATGAAAGCACATACAGCCATGTCATGTAAGGGGAATCATATACACTTACTAAATCAATTCATTAGTGTGGTATATTATGAGAATGAACTGTGAGCAATGGTTAGCAATGCTTGGCTATGCTTAGCAGGTTTAACAACACATTTCTGTTGTCCTCACCCCTCTCTCTGGAATTTGAGTATCCAAATTCACCTCCAAAGTCTGTACAAATACACAGCTGTTGCTGTATAAGAAATGGTCAGCTATGGACCTTCCGTAAACCTGTCCTGCACATCTTAGCTAACTTCCATATTGTTCTTCCCCTCGTGCCCCATCTCCACCACTTTCCTATCACCAGTTTCTCTTTCCTTGTAAAAAAATAGTGCGGGTGTAAGCGTGAGTAAAAGCAACAAAATTACCAGCCTTGCCAGGTCTTGAACACAGGGCCTCTGTACACCATAGTTAAAGCAATATACCACTACACCATTAGAGCTGTAGGGACTGCTGATGCTTTTTCCAACATATGCTCATTCAACATTAGGTAAAAGATTCCGTAGAATCAGTCAGGCCTTGTATTTATACATATACACATGTATATATGTATGGAGATAAATATATATGGACAAATACATACATAATATAAATAGTGATATACATATAAAATATATACACACACACACACACACACATATTTATGTATATATATATATATATATATATATATATATATATATATATATATATATAAAACATCAAACTACATAACATCAAACATGTAATATCGACTGTTGACAAACTCAAAAGCTTAGAACCCCGAAAATGGAATCTACGAAAAGCAACACTTTGCCACCTGCTCACCAGTGCAACCTTAAACCTAATAGTAGCAAACAAAACCATGCCTCTTTAATCATCAAAACACAACCCAGCCACCAAAT
Organism: Protopterus annectens; assembly: GCF_019279795.1. Lineage (NCBI taxonomy): Eukaryota > Metazoa > Chordata > Ceratodontiformes > Protopteridae > Protopterus > Protopterus annectens. The sequence continues at coordinate 668,999 of NC_056742.1, read as the reverse complement.
ACAAGAACCCTGCAAACATGTATGTGAAGTACCCTAATGTGCACAATGGAAAGTAAATATCAAATACAAAAGCGGCATAGCAGCACATGATTAACACACTATGCACAATAAAGGAAGTATTTACATGATTTGGTACACTTTACCACTGTAATCGTCTTCCAGTACACAACACGAAACACACAAACCCTACAAACTATTTCTTATGTGGGGGGCTTTTCCCCCCCACACCCTCCAATGCCCCCACACCCTCCCAACTTAAATATACCAACTCTGAGATCGCACCACAGTGGAGGTAATATATTCACATGTAACATTTCTCAGTGATGTCAGGGTGTGTAAGTTTACGAAGGCCAACTATGTGAGTCTGGGGTTTTCCGATTTCGAAATTTTTATCTTTCGAGGTTCTCAGCATTTGATATTAAGTGTTCAATGCTGTGTAGTTTAGTGTTTTACTAATTCAATGTTGGTGATGTAAACCCATATATATATATATATATATATATATATATATATATATATATATGTATAAAAATAAACTATACATATATAGATAAGAATATATGAATATATATATATATATGTATATATATATATATATATATATATATATATATATATATATATATATATATATATATATATATATATATATTTATATATATATATATATATTTCCATATTAGAATCATACCTCAGAACCATACCTACCAACCCCTTACTGCAAGAAATCTGGCCCAAGGCTGTCCAAATGGGGGACAATGGGACAAGAAAAATTCACCAGCAGTCAATACCACAGAGTCTTCTGACAAAGCGTAATAAATTTTCTCTTTGTTTTTCAGTTTTTCCCTCTGACCTGTGTTTTGCATCAACAGTTTGTTTCCTGGCTGGTGAATTTTTCTTGGTTTTCTATAGTGGTATTTCGTTTTGGACAATGGGACAAAACTAGGGACATATTTGAAATATCGTTCCTATAAATGTAGAATGTTGCCAGAGTGACAGGATTTATTTCAGCATACATGTTCTGAAGGATGTGAGTTCTAAAACTGAAATGTATGTCATTTACTGTCAGAAATCCTCAGATCCTCGCAGTGATTTACCAGGGATATGAAAAGAATGCATTAGAGGAACAGACCAGAAATATGAGCAATAAACCTGGACATACTGCAACAATCCAGACAGTCCTGAGGTAGGCTCAGAACCCCTTAGTGCAATGAACCTGGGCCAGGCCTGACAAAGTTGGGGGAGAAAGCCATGGGAATAGGGACATATCTGAAATACTGGAGTAGATAAGCTGACACAGTTGCTGCAGTAACACCCTCATTTCTGTCCTAACATATATTGACTGAAATAGCACATGTCCAACACTCAATTACTTCCCACTAGTTAGTGACAGAAATCCTCACATCAGCCCACTGATGTGTCAGAAATACACAACACTTATTGCGGCCAGGCAACACTTCATCCTACAAATATCTGTACATAACATCACATTAGGGAAACTGCAGGCAGCTGCTAAGCATGTCACCAAGCACTATCCAAATTACAGTCAGACTGACACAACACTAACCCAAATCTGCTAGGGGGAATTACACATGTATTGGCAAATATATCAGGCACTAAAGGGATGTCACAGCACTGAAAAATAGACACCAGTGTGAAAGTGCATGCTCAAAACCAATTCAACCACTGTCGCAGTGGCATACCAGTAAGGCAAAGAACAGTACAGTATAAGGACTGTGTGAACAAAAACATCTCAACATGTTTGTCACTCACACACTACCCCCACTTATGCTGGCCCAGTTCACAGTGTACTATGATGCCTGACTGTGGTATGGGACATGTGTCAGTCTGCCCCTACATACATATAAGTCAAAAGACCACCAGAAGAATAAGCAACATGCACAGTTAGATAAAAAAGGAGCCATAACACATACATCCATGACCCTCCATACACAGGCCAAATAACATTGACACAAGACACTGCTACACAATCCTGAAAGTCTGTCAACAATTGCCAGAAATACACAGACCTCTCAACTGTACAGAGTCCCACAGAATGTCCAGGCTTTCCTCTCACATATAAGGCCGATTTACATAACATGTCTGGCAGTCTGATGCATCACTGGGATAATATCAGGAATGTAGGCACTAAATAATCATATACCATACCTATCAACCTCTTACTGCATGACATCTGGACAAAGCCTGACATAATAGTGGGACAGAGGCCCAAAAACAGGGGGATATTTGAACTATTGCTGTTATAAAACTGAGAATGTTGCTGTTGAAACACGGTTAGTTGTAACATATCTTTTCTGATGGATATGAGGTCAGAAACACAAATGGATATTAGCAGTTACTGACTGCAATTCCTACAGAATGTTACTGAATTTCCAAACACAAAAAAATGTCTGAGGAACACAACAGACATAGGAGTCCAAATTCTAGCCATTCTGTAGATAGCCCTACAGGTGAGAGTTATGTCAAACATATAACACTGTCAGAGTTAAAATCACCAAAGAACACCATGCCCACACAAACCCTGTTAGACTAGCCTGAATTCAAAGGTATAACAGCAATACTTACATGCTGCTCCTATGTCTGGACCATTCTCCCACATTCTGTTGGCCTGTCTCCACAGTTTTGGTTGTAAGAGGTATTTCCAAATACCCTTTGTGATGATGTTGTTCACACACCTCCATGAAGTCCTCCTCACTAGCAAGGAAAAGGGCCAATACTCACGTGATGTACTCAGTGATAGGAGTGTGTTGCCATACCACTAGCTATATGAATAACAACACAGATGTCCTGCATGCAATTATCAAGTGGGGACACCAATTGGTGCACAGGCCATCAGCTGCTCCTGAGCATTACCTACAAAAATCAAGCTGCTGCCTATGCAAAACAGATGTACACCCTACATCCTTGAGATAGAGAGCGATAGAGAAAGAGCGAGAGAGAGAGACAGAAACAGTGAAAAGAAACATAAAAACCAAGCAGGCCATAACCACCTACACTTGAATAAAACAAACAGTTATGTCAAACAAGTAAGCATGTCATTGACTGCAGTAGGAGGTATGTAAGAACGGGAAATAAAAACTGTAACATATATGTGGTACTCGTCTGTCAGAAATCAGTACTGACACTTTTCTCCACCCTGTCCATCTTGTCTGTACTCTCTTCTTCACCTGTCCTCCACAGTCATCATTACTCTGAAATGTTGATCCCAATCATTTATACTCATCCCCCATTGCCAGTTCTACTCATTGCATCCACAACATTCCACTACCCTCCCTCTCATTCACACATAGATATTCTGTTTTACTCCTGCTGACCTTCATTCCTCTCCTCTCTAGAGCATATCTCCACCTCTACAGGGTCTCCTAAATCTGTACCCTACTCTCAGTACAGATCACAATGTCATCTGTAAACATTATACTCAATGGGGACTCCTATATGATCTTGTCTGTCAACCTGTCCATCGCCATTGCAAATAAGAAAGAGCTCAGTGCTGCTCTCTGATGTCATCCCACCTCCAACTTAAATGCATCTGTCACTCTCACCACAGACCTCACCATTGTTGCACCATCCTTGTACATATCTTGTACCATTCTTAAATATATCTCTGCCACTCATGACTTCCTCATACAATACCACAACTCTCCTCTAGGAACCCTGTCATATGCTTTCTCTATGTCCAGAAAGGCAGAAATCAACTCTTGACCTTCTCTGTACTACTCCATCAACACTCTCAGAGCAAACATCGCATCTATAGTGCCCTTACCTGGCATGACAACATACTGCTGACCACTACTCAACACTGCCTTACTTAATCAAGCTTCCACTACTCTTTCTCATGACTTTATGCCATGACTAATAAATGTTATCCCTCTGTAGTTACTACAGCTCTGCACATCAACCTTATTCTTAAAATGGTACACAAACATGTTCTCTTCACTTCACATGCAGCCTCTCACTTTCCAAGATATCATTAAACAAGCTGGTGAAAAACACCACTGCCATTTCTCCTAAACACCTCCATCCTACCACAGGTTTGTCAAGTGGAACAACAGGCTTTCCAGTATTCATCCTCTTCATAGCTATCCTTGCTTCCTCCTCGATAAGCAATTGCACTTCCTGATTCACCATGCCCACATCATCCAACCCTCTCTCTCTCTCTCTCATTCTCTTCATTCATCAGCCTCTCAAAGTACTCTGCTCATTTGCTCAACACACTCTGCTCAATTGTGAGTATGTTTCTCTTATTATCCTTTATTACCCTTATCTGCTGCACATCTTTCCTAGCTCAGTCCCTCTGTCTAGCCATCCGGTACAAGTCCTGTTATTCATTCTTGGTGTCCAACCTGTCATACAAGTCATCATATGCCTCATCCTTAGCCTTTGCCACCTCTCTCTTTGCCATGCACCTAATCTGCTCATACTCCTGTCTACTTTCCTCATCTCTCTGACAATCCCACTCCTTCATCCCCAAACTCTTTCACTGTATACTGCCCTGTACTTCTTTAGTCCACCACCAGGTATCCTTGTACTCCTTCCTCCATCCACATGTCACACCAAGCACCTTTCTAGCTGTCTCCCTTACTAGCTCTGCTGTACTTATGCATATATTTGGTAAATCATCACTGCCACACAGTGCCTGTCTTAACTTTTTCCTGAACTCCACCTCACAATCACCTTTGGCCAGTTCCCACCATCTGATCCTTGGTCCTGCCCTCACAGTCCTCCTGTTCTTGATTATGAACATCATCTCACAAATCAACAATCTCTGCTGCCTAACTACACTTTCCCCTGTCACACTTTACAGTCTCCAATCTCCTTCAAACTGGCCCTCCTACATTGGCTATATTCCACCTGTGTGCATCTCCCTCCACTCTTGTATGTCACCCTATGCTCCTCACTCTTATTATAGTATGTATTCATCACAGCCACGCCCATCCTTTTTGCAAAATCCAATACCATCTCACTGTCTGCATTCCTTTGCTTAACACCATACATACCCATCCCTTCCTCATCCCCTCTGTTCCTTCACCAACATGGCCATTGAAATCTGCTGCAATCACCACTCTCTCACCCTCGGGTACAGTCATCACCATGTCATCCAACTGACTTCACATTTCTCTTTCTTATCCACCGCACAAGCAACTTTGTAGCATATGCACTAAAAACATTCATAATTACAGCATCCATTTTCAGATTCATAAACATCACTCTATCAGACACTTATGTAATCCTCCAAAAACACACTTGGCATACTGTTCCATTAGGATAACTCCTACCGCCTTTCTCCTCCCATCCACACCCTGATAACATAAACGTGACCTGGCTCTGATACACCTAGTTGTACTCCCCTTCCATCTGGTCTCTTGCACACAAAATATATCCACCTTCCTATGGCCATCATATCAGATAGTTCTGTCCCTATACCATTCATGCTGTCAACATTAAATGTTCATACCCTTACTACCACACTTCTAGCCTTTCTCCTCTCTTCTTGCCATATGAGTGTTGGAAATCCTCCATGGTATGTCAGTCAATGCAAAGGCTACTGTGCTATTGAATGACTCAAGTGTGTTACAGTAATAGTAAGACAGTGTCACTAATTTTGTCCCATTGCCCCCATGTATGTGTGGCATCCTACAGATGTCCTGCTCTAATGGGTTGAGAGGGATGACTGGGCAGCAAGAGTGTAAATACAGTGTGCCATACTGACATAGAACAGAAATGTATATCAGGTATTACCTGTGCACATATCAGTATGAGTAGGTGTATCTGACCATTTCATAACAACAGACATGGGATTCAAAATGTCAGTTAAATAAGCTGTACATGTTGTACACATGTAATTTTAGTTACTGTGCATCCAACGGATTGACATTTCTACAGCTACTGGTTGTTGCATTGCCCTGACACAGCCATAGGTACTACAATAAACATGATTATCTGTTTGAAATTGGAGAGGTGTCCAGCTGTGTTATGACTTTGTGTCCATGCCTACTACAAACAGCTATATGAACATCAACATAGCTGTATGGACTCAGCAATACCTTACTCGTAAAATTTGACTCCACCAAAGTAGAGTAATCCCCTTTGCTGGACAGCAGCAATACACAAACCCCAGACTTGGTCCCTATATTGGCTGTACAGGGCAAATTAGGAGCTGGCACCAACTTGGCATCAAGTCAGCCTTTGTCTGATGAAGCATATAAGATGACATGTGGAGTACTGTAAGGCTAATTATGAGTACACATCCACCAAGGCCAGTCATAAGGCCATCTTCACATATGTATGCAATCTCAGAGGCAACAAACCAACCCACCCTGTAATGGTGGTCAGTCAGACTGCATACACACACAACATAGCTACAGCCAACCTGCTGCAGATAGGTTTAGGGAAAACATCACCCCTTGGCTCAGCATCACTATTGGTGGATATGCACAGCACCCACACCCCTCCCCTCATCACCAGTGAGCAGGTACATATTGCCTACTGAAAGGTAACAAATGTAAGTATCCATGGGACCTGATAACATTCCTGTCTGCATCCTAAATGAACTCTGGCATGTGCTCCCAGCTCCATTACACACTGAAGTCACACCAAGCCTTGGCACCATCCACACTCCATCCACATTGAAGATGGCAAATGTTATCCCACTACACAGACATGAATGAGGAGTAGAGGATTATGACATTAACTAGCCCTCATTGTGGGGAATATGACACATCAGGATCAGCAGTGCAGTGCAAGCAGATATAGTGCTGACAGATTACAGGGGTATGTTGTGGTTGTGAGTGGTGGCTACTGGTATTAAATGTAGCTGTGTAGGTTCTGTACATACTGTTGCCAAATGTATGAGGTCCTGCAATGTGTTTCCCTTTTTTATGTCTTCCAGGTGCAATGTCGCATCAGCAAAAGTCTACTTTCTCAACAGCTGAGACAAATATAATCATAGAAGCCATACTACAGAACCATGCCATAATGTTTGCCTGGAACCAGCAACATCTGTGGGAGAGGACCGGCCTGTCGGTTGACCTAGTCCACAGGGTAAATGATGTTGGCCTGCATGCACATACATACGAGCATGTCCAGCATCATGCAACTGACCTCATATGCCCTGTCCAGCAGAGGGCTGCTGCAGTGGCCAGAGACCACACAGCTACAGGTGGGGGCCCAGCCATGCAGCCCCCACTGACACCCACCGAGGAGCTCCTCGACAACTTTAGGCCACCTGTCCCAGTACAACATCAGGGCACAGACCCTCCAACATGCGGTGGCACCCACACAATGGACAAGGAGTGTGCAGGTAAGACCCCAGTGGAGTTTACTAGACTAGTGTAGCAGACATACTTGTATTTATACAGTATCTATGTGCATGTGGCAGGTGAGATTTGAGTTGTGGATGGGGTTTTCTAATGCACAGAAGTGCACATCTATGGTGAAGGACAGCAAATTGAGTAGTATTGGGGGTTGTACTGTAAATGTGCAGACATGCTGCATCCATCTTGTACCAATGCTACATGTGAGTCTGCTGACAATACTTCTCTCCCACAACTACCTAGGTCTATCTGGTCAGCATTTGGGATGGCAGTCTGAAGCTGGTGAGTATGGAATTGTTCTGTTGTGATTTGTCAATACTCCAGGCATGTGAAGGCCATGCAATGTATCATGCAAAAACTGCCACTCAGCCATTCTGCTTTATGTGCACGTTCACTTGTGTGGGGATAACTGCATTGCATCACAGTGGTCACCACAGGGGCTATCTGAAGAGAATGTAACATTCCTGTAGCATACCTCACAACCTGTCAGTGCAAGACATCTGGACAAAGACCAATAAAATGGGGGGACAAATGGCCTAAGTTAGGGATATGTGTGAAACCTTACTCTCGTACAGTGGATATAAACAGTGTACACACCCCTGTTAAGATGCCAGGTGTTTGTGATATGTATACAAATTGGAACCACAATATGTCAGTCCACACCTTTTCCAACCTGTAATGTGACCTATGACATGTACAATTCAGTTGTAAAACTAATCAATCTGTTGGCCACCAAATATGGAGTATACAAACCGTACAATAAGCTGGGTGCATATGTGTGCACACCCTTCAAATAATATTTTATTGCAGCAGCTTGTGATCTACTGACAGAATTCAGTCTGCTTGGTAAACACCTGCCATCAAGTAAAGGCACTTTGAGTAACACTGAGTAACAGTCTGCTGTCCAAGTAGGATATTCATGACATTTATTCAGTTGCCTGCAACAGCAACAGCCATGGCTTGCAGATAGCTTACAAAGCAGCAAAGTGATCTCATTTTTGAAAGGCATCCGTCATGAGTAGGGTACAACAACATTACCACAGCATTGCATACACCATGGAACACAGTGGAGAAAGTTGTTAAAAGGTGGATTGAATATGGGACAACAGTGCTGTTGAAAATAACCTGACGTCCCTCCAAAAATGATGACAGGGCATGTGAAAACCTCGTCAGGGAGGCTGCCAGGAGACATAGAGCAACACTGAGGGAGTTGCAGGAATCTCGTGCAAGTACTGGTGGTGTGTACTACATGTGACAACACTCTCCCATATTCTGCATATGTTTGGCCTATGGAGTATGGTCAGAAGATGGAAGCCTTTCCCCACACCAATAAACATCCAGTGGTGGATAAAATGTGAAATTCAGCACATTAAGTCTCCCAAAGGCATGTGTGAAAATGTGTTATAGTATAATGGGACTATGGAATGACCTCACAGCCACAATACCCAAAGGTATATGTGGTGCACAAGCAACACCCCTCTTAACCTGAAGACCACCATCCCCATGGTGAACCATGCTGGTGGCAGTGGCCTGCTGTGAGGATGCTGTTTTAAAACCAGAACTGGGCCTGTAGTTACAGTGGTGTTAATTTGGAACAGTTCCAAATAACACCCACATCTGGCCAAAATCCATCAAGCATCTTCAAGAACACTAAAGATGGGAAGGGATGTCAGCCTTCAGGGTCTATATCAGACAACCAAAGTTTTAGAACTTTGAACACCATATGGTTAAACCCATATGATCAAAGTTCTGAAACTTTGAATATCTGATAAAAAAAAAAAAAACAAAAGTAACTGCTTTAAGCAGGGGGTGGGCAAGCCTCCCTGCACCCCCCCACCCCCCCCGCTACTTAAATATACGAACTCCAAGATCTCACTTTAAAAGAGTATGGTGCGGAAAAGGAAGATTTCCCCTTTGCTATGCTGTAGCGTGATCTCGGAGTTGGTATATTTAAGTAGCGTCGGGGTGCAGGGTGGCTTGCCCCCCTGCTTAAACCCTTTTACTTTTCTTTCCTTTTTTTTTTTTTAATTGTTCTACATTCTACAACTTCAGTCACTAGTGTTCTATGTTTAGTGATTCAAAGTTGTAGAACTTCAACAAATTAATATAGACTGCAGCCTTCAACATGACAAAGACCCAAAGCATGCACCCAAGCCTACCTAAGAAAGGCTCCACCTGAACAAACTAATGGTTATGGATTAGCCCAGCCAGAGCCTAGTCCTACACCAGATAGACATACCCCACTGTGACCTGACGAGGGCTGTGCACATGAGCCATCCTTGCAATCTGACAGAGTTGGGTGACCTTTCCATGGAATGGTGGTCAAATAATGCCAAGTCAAGATGTGCCATGCTGATACACACCTTCACAAGAAGAGTGAAAGCTGTAAGTCACTTACAAGGTGCTTCAACAAAGTATAATTTTAAAGGTGTGCACACTTATGCAGACACCTTATTGTATATATTGCAGTCATTATAGTTTACATGTAAAACATCTGTTTGTTTATTGATTGGATTGCACAGGTCATATGTCACATGAAAGGTGGGTAAAATATTTGAATACATTATTGCAGTGTCATCCCATATATTACAAGAACATGGCATGTTAACAGGGTTGTGTACCCTTATCATAACCATTGTAAGCTTAGAAGGTTGGTAGTATAACAGGAATTATGTGATCATACATTTACTTCTGGTTTGGAGGTCTGACACTCAAATGTATGTCATTAATCAGTGATGTCACTCCTTAGGTCATCCCAGTTATGCATAATCAAAACACATGAGTTGGGAGAAACAGATCAAACATATGAGCCAGACATCTCTACATCCTGCAAGGATATGTACAGTTGTGAGGTATGTTCTATAGTACTTGCCACTGTGCTATACAGGTGAACAGCAATTATGTGTACATGGGTGCAGTCTGTGCTGGGGAAGGGCCATCACCTACTAACACTAATCACATATCCCAGAGCTTGATAGTTAGTTACATGTAGTAAAACTGGCAGTAATACATGATGTTGAGGTCTATGTGTCATGCATGTCACTATTTGGGTACTGTGTGGTCTGCGTAAATAGATTTGTGCCACTTCACCTGTAAGTGTGTGTGTGTGTGTGTGTGTGTGTGTGTGTGTGTGTGTGTGTGTGTGTGTGTGTGTGTGTGTGTGTGTGCCAGCCAACCTCAGAATGCAGGTATTAATGTACACATGCTGTCTTTCCCTCACAGGTGGTGATGGGGTTTGGTTTGCTTCCCACTTGGAAACTGATGCCATTATCTCTGCAGACTCTGACAATGATAATAGGAATAGTGAGGTACAAGTGGGGTTGTCAGGTGCTGAATCTGTGCCATTGGTTGGAATCCCACTCTTGTCCACACCATCCCCGAACACAGTGACAATGACCACACATACCCCATCACCAGTGGCCACATATGATGGACAGTTGGCAGGAGATGGCAATGAACAGGCTAGTGTGGTGACTATGGAAGGTGTGAGTGTAGACACTGGCCATAGCCAGAGTGCAGGTGAGGTCCCACACAGCCAGATGGACAGGGCTGCTCACTGGAGGACCGCTGTTTGTCAATCCACTGTCACAAGTGCCACAGCAAGAGTCACCAGATGCATGTTTTGGGCTGTCATGGATGCACAGGCACATAGTGAATGCCACAACAGACAAATACTCGGGATGGTGGATGCAATTATTCCTGATTTATGTGGCAGCATACATGACCTTGTTGAGGCCACACATCAAAATACTGAGGTCATGAATAGATGGTGGGATGAGACCTTGGCAATCCTCAACCATGTTATACCTGGGCCACAGTGTGTGGTTTGAGATGGGCATCCACCACATGGATGTAGGTCAGCACCAAAAACAGCTGAAAGTCTACAGGGACATGCACCATCAAAATCCCATTGTGGCAGTGACACCAGCAGTACCAAAGGGGGTTGTTGTCCACATCACACTGGAGCAGGCCATGGGCACGTGGTCCTGTCAGGTCCCATCAGGGACACAGATCCCACAGACAGCAGTCACCATCAGGAAGCAGTACTGCATCTGGACTTAGGCCTGGTGGTGCCACTGATACCCCTGGCAGGACCAATTCCCAAGTAAATGGCTGGAGACGATGAACTGGACACCCTGCCATGTACAGTCCACAGCTGTCTGACATACCCCTGTGTAGGGTAGCCACATGTCGAGACTGTGTGCATACATACACACACACACACACACACACACACACACACACACACACACACACACACACACACACACACACACATCTGTATCACATACAGGTCACATCCAGAGACATACAGCACCTCTACACAGCCAATCTATTGGATACTCCTCCAAACACAAACACATGATGTCAACTGTATGGCCCAGCCTAGTTCTCTGGCAAATCCACACCACACCCTGTGTATATGATGATACCTATGCCACATCCCTGCATCCATACTATCGATGCAGGGACATGCAAATATGGTTCTGATGCACAAGGTGAATATAGTACAGTGTAGCTATGTAATACTGTGTAAGGTACTGTCTGCTTGCATTTGCTATGGGTACACATACAGGTGCATGTACCTTATTAGTCAGGATGCATTACTGCTGTTAGTACCACTGACTGAATGTAGTCTGACATGCTGAATTCTGTTTGTGTTCCAGGTGTCTGTGTGTCTGCAGGCTGTGGCCTTGCAGACCTTCCCAAGAGGGAGTATGGCAGAGTGGGAATACACCATGTCATAGGAAGGTACTGCTTTCTATGTACATGTACCAGGTGTGCATGCATGCAACAGTGTGTGAGGAACACTGTTGTCAGACAGTGTGACCTTGCATTCATACCTCTTGTCACAGACAGATAGCCTTCAAACATGTTAGCTCAGTGTTGTGTAGTACCACAGGCTCATACATACAGAACAGGTTACTGCAGTACTGTCAGCAGGTCCCTTACAAGTGTAGCAATTACATTAACTGCAAGAGATTCACTTGTCAACACCTGCTGACCCAGCCATTTCTTTCCCATACACTCAAACCTGATGCAGTTGATGAGGGCATGCATGATACTGTGCATGACAGGTTTGTGGCATGTATTCCTGAGTTCACCAGATAGAACAGGGAGACAAAATGGTAGATCCTTTGCATACACACACAGTAAGGACTGACACAGGAGATGTGCACACAGTAACTTAAACACAGTTGGCAATAGACTGATTAGTAAACCTACATTTCCACCTTGAGGTACTGTACTACTACATACACATGACATGCCCCACATAGACTATATGCATGTGACATAACACACTACCTCTTACAACATGAAATGTAATGAATGCCTTCAAGGATGGTGAGATAACCCACCAGAAATGAGATGTGGAGTAATGTATTACTCCTACAAGCCTGGACAAGTGATAGTGTAGCAGATGTTGTATCAGCATGATGTTTCTGACAGATATGATGCCTGATGCTGGCATTTGTTTCACTACACTCACTGTAGCTGATTTGGCAATGATATCACATACATGGGCATTGTTAAGGGACACAGACTACATATAGGTTGCAAACATCTGGATATTCCATAGACATATGTACAGAGGACTGGTATGGCGTGCACAATGGTTTAACATGCTGCATGTGAGGCAGATGCCATTACCATGCTGTATAAAGTAATGCCATCAGGAGGTGATAAACAGGTGTGAATGGTACACAAATCAAAATGGTATCAGCCAAACCGAATGCGATCTTCATACAAAGACACACACACACAATTGCCAGTAGTGAGATTAGAACCCCTCCTTATCTAGTTAATTCTACTATAGTGTTACACAGTTATCCGACAACCATGCAGCTTACGTATTCTCACCTCATCCCAAGGTACTTTTAAGGTGAATGACATCAGCAGGCCTAGTAAAGTAGGGTGATGGGAAGTTTACAGGGTGGTACACAACTCAAAATGGTATAATACACATAATATATGATTCTCACAAAAACACATGCAAACAGTTGCCAGTAATGAGATGAAGACTCCTACCTATTTTTAGTATAGTGTTACACAGTTATCAGAAGCACCACAGAGCTTACGTAATTTCATCTCATCCCAAGGTACTTCTAAGCTGAATGACATCACCAGGCCTAGTAAAGTAGGGTGATGGGAAGTTTATAGGGTGATACACAACTCAGAATAGTATAGCACGCACAGTATATGGTTCACATATACACACAAACACACTTGCCATTATTGAGATTAGAACCCCTGTCTAGCTAGTGATTTGTACTTTTGTGTTACACAGTTATCACACATACTATGGAGCTTACTGGGATAAAAACTGGCCAAAGGTGCTGATAAGGGGAATGACATCAGCAGGACTGATAAAGTAGGACAGTGGGTGGGAGACTTATCAACATACTTCTTACAAACACACACACACACACACACACACACACACACACACACACACACACACACACACACACACACTAATTTGCCAGATCTGAGATTTGAACACATGTCAACTAGTATTTTGTACTATTTTGTTATGCAGTTATCACACATGCTATGGAGCTTACTGGGCTGACAACTGGGCAAAGTTGCCAATAAGGGGAATGACATCAGCAGGACTGATAAAGTGGGGCACTGGAAAGTGTTGTGGGTGGGAATGGCTTAAAATGGTTTCACCTACAAACAAACACTCCCCTTCCCTCTCACATACACATCTGTCTCACACGCACACACACACACACACACACACACACACACACACACACACACACACACACACACACACACACACACACACACTTGCCCGTATTGAGATTAGAACCCCTACTTATCTAGTTATTTCTACTATAGTGTTACACAGATCTTGTGAAGTAGGGCAATGTGAAGTGTACTGAGTGGGAAGAGTCTCCTTATACTTGGACCTATGGAGACACACACACACACACACACACACACACACACACACACACACACACACACACACACACACACACACATGATGTGATACTATAAACTCAACCTCAGTACTATTACACAATGGGGCTAAACTTTTATGCTAACACGTGCGACTGTTTACAACTGGTATGCCACTGTCCACAGCAGGACATCATCGTATGCCATTCAAGGTATCCATGTGTGTGACTCACTCTGTGTCCACCTGTGTCTCTCTCTGTATCACTGTCTGTCTCTCAGTTCCCCACATCTATGTGTGTGTATGCTTGACATATGTTGTTATCCATTGTCTATATATATGTGAGTGTATCTCACACAACAGATGCAGATATATCACATATGGGCCACTTACAGCTAGCTGAGGGTAGTCCTGTCTGGTGTGTGTGTGTGTGTGTGTGTGTGTGTGTGTGTGTGTGTGTGTGTGTGTGTGGGGACAGATGAGGTGTACATAGCTGTCTGTATGCATGGGCATATATACACACAATACAGTCATATATTCCGATGTGGTTTCCAACATGTCCTGTAATTAAGTGTAGGAGCATGCCCAATGTGACCTTCTATAGTTAGGGTGGGACTCTGTTCCAGAGGTAGGTGTACTCCAGTCCAGGGTTTTTTGTGCTACAGCCATACATCTCAGGTGTACACAGGACTTTACTCAAGGAACTTGTTTTGTTTAGCAGACATTGTTTGACATATCTGTAGTCTGAAACTGCAATGTATTGTGCCATTACCTAGTGCCAGCTATCCTCAGATCATCACAGTGCTTTAACAGAGGAATAATAGTTGTATGATGCATCGACCAAAATTATGAAGGCAGCTATGTAAATTCTTGCCCAACAAGGCCATTTGTGAGGTGCAGCTACAGCCCGTGTAGTAATGACGCACAGCTGGGCAAACAGCCCAACAACATGTTGATATACTGGCTGAGGATTTCCTGCTTGTGTGATATCTTTCTAACCTGAGATTTCATATCCTTGTGTGTGCATACCTCTGACCTGTACATTTTTGGCAGGTTGTCCAGGTGTTTGGCTAGAGGTTTCATCCTTTCTAAGTAAACTTGTGTTTTTATAGCAAGTTAGTAACATATAATTGAAGTGTGATGTTACAAAATAATACAGACATTATTGTTTACAAATACATAACCTTCAGACAATTCCCACTACTGCATACCCCTCACCCCACCAACTTTGTCAGTATGTAAGGATGATATTTACAACACATGTCTTTCATGGTGCCTTTATTCCACTTTTCTTTCTGCCCTTGTCCAGACATCTTGCTGTCAGAGGTTGGGAGTTATGGGTGTGGGTACAGAGTGGATTCAACTGTACAGACAGCAAACATGAGAAAAAGGATTATTGAGAATGACCACTGGCAACAGTACCCCACAAGCACTTATAGTCACAAAAGCCTTGGCACCTCTGCTACACATCCTTCAAGATGTCAGTAATGTGTGTAGCATATTTCACATACCACTGTGACTTCTAGGTATGTCAGTGGCAGAGCAGTGAGTGTCACTGACATGTATAACAGCTGGCACTGCAGTTATCTGCACATGGCCATTTCAAAGGCAACACTGTACCTACGACAGTACAAGATGACTGCCAGGAGAACATGCTGGTCAGACCCAGACAGTATTAACCACGCATACACATAGCTCATTAACCCCTGCATATTGTGGACAGGCAATGTTTTCATGTGTATTGGCATGGCCCTGCTAATGTGTGCTATACTGCTATTTCCATGCAAACATATATGTTACTGCATCTGTGTGGGTATATGGGGGCACACCTGTCCACTGTACACATTTGTACAGACTGTGCTGGTATTTGCTTTACGTTTTGGTTCCATTTACCATACTATTGTGCCCTGTCTTAGGGACTGGAGGCATATCAGTAAAGAGCCCAGATCAGATTGTACTGGCATACATTTGAGTTTCAGACTTCTTACCCTTCATAACCTTACTGCAACTGAGGGCCCTGTTGTGCTATCACTGTGTGAGTCTGTAGGGGATTAATTCAACATTGTCACCACTTGTGTGCCTTTACCAGACATTTCTCTGTGGTTTTCTACAGCTGACTTGCTGTGTGGATGTGAGGGGTGGTTATGGGACCCCCACCCTGACATCCATGCCTGTAACCTATGAATCCCCACTTAGTTGTCCCCACACCTATACTGCAGTGGGATTTGCCACCTTGGGTATTACTGCATAGTGTGTGGATTGCAGTTTTGGCCAGATATTTCCTGGTGGCCCACATAGCTGTCTGTTGTGTGCTGCTATCCCAGTAGGCCAACCAATTCCCTTGCATGCATGCAGCATTACCATATTTATGCTAGCAGAACATACTGTTCCATTCATTTATTGTTAAGAAGACTGATGTACCTTGTGCTTACAGCAGTTATGAGGACAGTGCTTGAGGGCTGTCTGTGTTGGATGCACACAGTACACTGCCTATACATGGTAAGTTACAGGTAATGTGATGTGTGTGTGTGCCATCCATTTTACTGTGTTTGCAAGTCAGAAAGAGGTGTCAGACCCTGGGGTAAGTACAGTGTCAGTGTCTGTGCTATGCATTGCCTCTTTGTCAAGGCTTGAGCATACTGGGCACTCCTCCGTCTGTCTATGGGAACAGTCTCAGAGGCCTCTTCCTGTGAGTCCCTCTGTGCCTGTGGGGACTTTGCCAATGGTAGTGGACTATGTAGCCTTCTTGCTGCAGCTGCTTCCACGGGATCATATTGTGTAGCATGGCACATACTATGAACATGTGTGCAAATGTGGATGGAGAGTACTGCAAGGCTCCATCAGATATGTCAAGGCAGAGGAACCATGACTTGAACATCCCAGACACATGCTCTACAATGATCCTGGTTTGTGTGTGTCCCTAATTATGGCATTCTTGTGTCGGCGTGTGTGCATTTTTGATGGGTGTCATCATCCACAGCTCCAGTGCATAGCCAGCATCCCCCACCAGATGGCCATATGGCATGCCCCCCACTGGCAAATGTCTGGTACAGCTGTGACGAATACCAGGTGTGGGAGTCGTGATAGCTTCCAGGGCTGACAACACATACATTTATGATAATGCCCTGGGCATTGCACACAACCAGGGAGTTGATGGAGAGGAAGCCCTTGTGGTTTATGTAGACCCTACCCTGTTCACTGAGTGGTGCTTTGATGTGGATGTGAGTGCAGTCTATGGCACCCAGTGCCTCCAGGTATTCTACTACATTGTGGCAGCGATGCTTTTTTCTGGTCTTCTCCTCAAAGGGGTTGAGGAAGTAAATGTGCTCACTGGCATGTGGTAGCATGGCATCCAGGAACTGGTGAAGTTGCCTGAATGTAAATGCCTGTTAGACCCCCCCATGATGTCCCCAATAGGTCTTTGGAAAGTACCTGTAGGTAGAATTCTTAAGATTACACATACCTTGGTATCCACTGGGATGGGTTCCCCTTTGCTGGTTGTAGCTCTGAGCTGAACCCGGCACAGCTTGTGAGTTGCCACAGTATGTCTCTGTCCACCCTGAAATGCTCCACTATCTCCAGATCATGTGGCCCCTGGTAGGTTACCCTGGGGCTGATCACTCTTCCCCTCCTCCTTGGTCTGTGACAGTTGTCAGCATTATCCTCCTCTCCATCCTCAGCCTATAGCACATACTGATGGATCAAAGCAATAGCAGCCCCTAACATTTTTCCACTTAAAATTCCCCACATGTATACACCAATTGCGCAGAGTTTGTGGGAAAAACAGACTGTAAGGTGTTTCCATACTTTATACTGTTGTGCTGCAGATGCTGCCTGTATGATTGGATGAGTATGATACATTACAGCAGGCAGCTATATTACTCATGGCTTTGATTTGGCTACTGTGAGTGTTAGAGGCATTACTGGTAATTTGTGCATGATTGCCTTTATTCTGCTTTTGCCTTTTATTTTATTATTTTTCACTTACATCTCCCCCCACTTTCAGCTATGCAGCCACCTGCCAGCTGTATTAATGAGTGCTTGCAATGGCCTATCGTGTGTTTCAGTATCCCATATTGCTGTCTGTACTGCATTTCCTTTGTTCTGCTATTTACTTTTACTTTTCCTATGTCCTTCCTGTTTAATCCCTGGTATGCCACCCAGACCCATTTAGCTAGTGTAAACAGCAAGAAATGGTACTACCCTGGCCATGAATATGCTCCTCAGTTCATGGAATTAGACTATACAGCCTCAGACACACACCCTCGCTTAGCTGTGCTTAGCTAAGCACAAACCCAGCCAACAGAGCTCCAATGTGCTTACAGCAAGCATGACACACCCCCTTTTCAGGTTAGCTGCTCCTCCTGTCTACATGGTGGTGTTAGAGCACCTACATGGTTAGGTGCAGTGTGACACTTACAAGAATTTTTTGATTCAGTATAAGAGAATTTTGTGATTCAGTATAAGTCCCCTCATTAACATATCCCACTGCCTTACTTCATAGTTACTGCACTACACAACAGCCTTCCCCCTTAGCAACCACTGCTCCCTGCCATTGTTTACTTCCTGCATGCCATTGACAATCATGGCAAAATGCAGATTTCCCCTACAATTGTCGTTTCCTTTTTTTGTTTTATTTTCCCCACCATCCCATTTGCGTGGTGCTTCTCCATGCTTAAATGGCTGAGATTGGCCAAAAATAAATTAAACTTTATTTTTTTAATTAGTGAGAGATTTTCCATGCCAATTGCCATATATTTGGCCATTGATATGCCCAGTCTATTTAATACATGCTTTTTTTTTGGTGCTGTCAGGCCTCCGTTTGCTTATTTGCAGAAATGTATTTGGTTAATAACCAAATACATTGTTGCAAATAACACTGTTCCTGCATGGAGACCTGCCTACTTCCTGGATCATCAAATCAGCTCATTTGCATGGTTTTCACCAGAAAATGAGCTGAGTAGCATACTGCATGGTTTTCTGTGCAGGAACAGTGTAGGGCCACTCATGCACGTCAAAACGGTGCATTTGTGGATCGCTCTGCAGCCATATTCCATGCAGGAATGGCTACACTGTTCCTGCACAGAATTTTGCAATCATGAATCCCGAGGCATATTTTTTCAAGAAAAATTTAAATAGAGACAGATTGTAGGGGATTGTTTTATACATCACATTGCTTTATGGACATTACCTGGTAATAGAAAAATAGTAATCTGCCGTGGTACAGCAGTAGCATTGTTGCCTCACAGCAAGAGGTTCTACTGTTCAATTCTCAGCTGGAGTGCCTTTTGTGTGGAGTCTGCATGTCCTCCCCATGGTCAGGTGGCCTCTGAAAGACATGTATGAATGGGCGTGCCTTTGCTGAAGGTTGGGCATAGGGCTGGCAACTCAGCACCATAAAAATCTACTGCCAATCATTAGCAGACTGGAGTTCTGCTGTGGTGGCCCCTAACTTGGAAAAGCTAAAAAGACAAACCTGGTGATAGAAAAATATACCCTTTTGTACTTGTTTATATAATTTACATAAAAGTATGTTTACATAATATCAAATTAAACCTTACATGGTCAGAGTTTAAGGAGACAATGCAGAGATAGGTAACTTAGGCATATTGAGTAGAATGGGTAGTTTTACTTAACAGGGAAAGTATAAACAGAATATAACTGCTATATGACCACAATTTATAGAGTTTAAACATTTAAAAAAATAATAAACCATACAAACAAGAAACAGACAATTTTTCAAGAATTATAATCAACATCTAAACCAAATGTATTTAAATTACTGAATATTGTGAAAGAAGTAAATGAACTGGAAGAAGGATCTTTAGAAGAGGGAAGGAGCAAATTATATAGAAATAAATTGAATTTGTGGGAACAATGCATGCATAGTAATGTTCAGGAGAAGTCTGGTTTAAGGAAAGGCAATTGTTGAGTGATTTATGTAATGTTTGACTGAAAGGCAGTTGTTAAAAAGAAAGACAGCATAATGTTTAAAGTGAGTAAATGAGAAGAATGTTAATTATTTTTTTCAATTAATGCACGTGTGCCTATTTTTTAAGTCGTATTTTAACAAAGGTGCTTTAAGAAATGAGACTCAAGAGGAGGTTAGAAAAGACTGGGAAGAGAGACTGGAAAAAAATGATTTACAAGGGAACAATGGGAGTACATCTGTATGGCTCCAAAGTTTGTAACAGAGTTCAGAAGGTTTGGGACTTTTGCTTGGAAGTACTTGCATAGGAATTTTTATATCCCAAATAGACTTCAAATAATTTTTTCTCTGGTAGATAGCAAATGTTGGAGATGTGATGGGGGGCAACAGGGAGCATGTTTTTTTTTTCTTGGGGGAGTGTAATGAGCTGTCTTATTTTAAAAATTCCCCACAAAATACTCTGTGAGAAATATTGGGGACCAAATGGCTGCAACTAAGGAAACAATTATTTTCAGTTACAACACAGGAACTGAATTACCTATACATTGTAAGGCATTATTAAGTTTAATTCTTTAGGCTTCCCAGAAAGCAATTACTAGAAAATGGAAATCAGAATCCAAAGCAACTGTATTTGAAATAGTGATATTTGTGAAATATAGAAAAGAAATGGAAAAATAAGGAACAAATTGCATATAAATGGAATTTGTGGGAAAATACATGTAAAATAATGTTCAGGAGGAGAATTAAGGTTTAAGAGAAGGCAGGAATTGAGAAATTTGCATAATATGGGACTAAATAAAAGTTGTAAAGAAAGAAAGAAAGAAATATATGTAATGTATAATGTATATAAATGAAGAAATGTGTATATGGTTTGTTTTCTTTTCTATTATTGTATGTGTGCCTATGTCTTAACTGATAATTTAATAAAGGTGTAACAAAAAAAAAAAGAATTGCAATTCATCAGAGCAAGGCCAAACTTGGGTTGAATCAGATATTATTCAAATAAAAGAAGATAGTACCAAAAGAAGAAATATTACAAATTTCTCTAATGATAAAGAATAATGTTATGTCACAGATCATTACTGAATAAGGGATTTTAATTACAGCTATGATGCAACTTATTTAACAGCTAGATTTATGTTACATGAAGAAATATGCGAGAATTACAGATTCAGTCTCTCATATACAGTTATTAAGTATCTTATCAGTTTTGGCTCTTTGGCAAAAGTTGGCTTGTTGGATTAAAAAATGTATTTAAATTGTTATGGAAATCTAAGTATTAATAGTTTTTTGGGTAGAAGAGTTCCCATTATATATGCTTTTATTTAGCATATACTTGATTTTAGAGGTACATCGAGTTAGCCAACAGTTGTCAAGAGCATAGTTACATTTTCTACCATTACTGGTAATAGATGATAGAATATTATTTACTGATGCAAATGAAAGTTTTCAGTCTTTAGTATAATGAAATGAGCATTTTAGTTTTTCAATATTACTTATAAAAGAGTATGACATATAGCTTTCAAGGAGAGTTAATGGGGAATTCTGTCTTCACAGATATATTTCCAACATTATTAATACAGTTTGTTTCTATGAACATTGGTTACGGGTGATGGGAAGACATTTCCATTAGGAAGGTTTAAAGCTGAAGTATGGTTCCAGAAAAATTGGAAAATAAAACTCCTATTTTTTTTTTCTTACTAGTATATGAGCAAATGAGTGTAGCACCATATTCTGAACTGTCTCAATAGCAAGAGCAAAAAAAAAAAAAAAAAAAAAATATATATATATATATATATATATATATATATAAATGTATATATATATATATATATATATATATATATATATATATATGTGTGTGTGTGTGTGTGTGTGTGTGTGTGTGTGTGTGTGTATGTATGAGATTTTGGTATTTTGAAATTAAAAGTGGACCCATATATATATATATATATATATATATATATATATATATATATATATATATATATATATATATATATATATATATATATATATAAATATATATATATATATATATATATATATATATATATATATCTATATATATATATATATATATATATATATATATATATATATATATATATATATATATATATATATACACACACATATATATATATATATATATATATATATATATATATATATATATATATATATATATATATATATATATATATATATATATATATATATGGGTCCACTTTTTAATTTCAAAATACCAAAATCTCAGGTTTTGAGATACCAAACTCAAAACATCATGATTTTGGAATCTCAAAAGTAAAATGTGAAAAAAAAAAACAAAACAAATAAAATAATGCTTTTTTCAGGGGGGCAAGCCACACTGCACCCCCTACACCTCCCTACTTTAATATTCCAACTTTGAGATCACGCTACAGTGAAAAGAAAGGTAAGCGGAACAGGAGCATTACCATTCTCTTCACTGTAGCATAATCTCAGAGTTGGTATATTTAAGTAGGGGGGTGTGGAGGGTAAAAACATTATTTTAGTTGTTTTTTTTTTTTTTGTTCACTTTTTACTTTCGAGATTCCATAAACTTAACTTTCTGGGACTGGTATTTTGAAAGTCGATATTTTGTTATTTTGAAATTAAAAAGTGGACCCATATATATATATATATATATATATATATATATATATATATATATATATATATTTATGTTTTTTTTTTTTTGCATGTTAAATGTACCAACTCTGAGGCCATACATCAGTGAGATAAGGGCAAATTCCCAGACCCTATTATTCGGCAATCTCACATGGAAATCAAGTCTGCAAAACCATTCCCTCTTACACACGTTAACTAGTAAAACAGATTAAACCATCTTAAAAGTGGAATCTTATAAAGAGCTAAATAGGATTGTGATTAGATGTGATGCATTCAGTTTTAAGTTATGTGTCATCTTTATGAATGCTATAGAACATATAAACAATACATTTTTAAGTCTTACTTGACTGCATATTATGTGCAATTATAAGAAAGATGGAAGGATAAATGAGAAGTTCTGTTTAAAAACTGAACAATGATTATTATTTAATCCCCTGATTGGGTTGGTATAGTAGTGAATTTTTTCATGAGCATGGTTGAGAATCATTAAATAATCAGATTTTAAGGTAGTTGATAAATTATTGACTCCAACAAATATAAATGTATTCAGGATTATTTTCTGGTATTTAAGACCTTAAAAATTACCTGCCAAATCATCGTTATTACATAAAAGTATAAATGTAAGGTATTAATCATGCTTTTTTCTTGAATGTAATGGAATTAAAGATGTGGAAATACCTTTAACAATATGAACACTAGTTGTATGTTTCCCTCAATGATTTAACTAATGATTTAATTTGTTATGACACTGAAACAGCTAAGCAGTTTTGTTTAGATAAAACTCTTGCATGGATGTTTATCTTTTTGGATAACTTGGTATGTCAGGTATGATATGGTGTTATATAACAAAGTATGAAAAATGACACATACATGTTTTGAAATGTTCTTCCTTACAATGATTCTGTATGCTTTTAAAATAGGATAATGCCATGTATTTTTTGAGACATGTTGCAATATAATTAAATAAAACTGATACTCTATAGATGGTAGTGTGAGGAGTCATGGTGACTGTAAGAAATGATGGTGGGGCTGGATGAGTGAAATATGATGAACAGGAGGCTGGTTTTGTCAAGTGGATTACTTATTCAGCAAATTCTGCTAAAGGATTGCCAGACTGCATGTCTTGAACATAGTGAGAAGTTTTGGTTGGAGACCACTGAAAAAAATAAATGAAACTGCTAGTTCTGTTGAAAAATGCCATTTATGATACCTCTTCTACTCCTGTGTTTTATAATATTGGCAACAGTACAAAAAATACTGCAACGTATCGACAAATCCAATTTTTGGCTCTTCTCAGCTTAGGAAATGATAAATCCAAGATATGGAGGAGGTAGGTTCTTTACTCAAGTTTTACAGAACAGTCCTGCTGTTGTGGAGTCTCAGCAAGTTACTGACATTTAGAACAATGTAGATCCTTATTATATTTTCATTTTACTCACAGATGGAGGCCCAGAGGATAGATATAATTTTTGGAAAGTTATTGCCTTGCTTGGAATTAATATACCACAGCTGTGAACATTGGTACACTTTACCAGGGAATCTATTTATGACTAAAATTCAGAAACTGAATCTCTACTCAAGCACATATTAACTATGTTTAAAAAGCAATCCAAAACTACTCCTTGGACAAAGTTCCAGTTTTCTGATTTCCATCTAAGTAAGAGAAAACATATAAACATTTCTTCCAGTGACTCTTTTGTTGGAAAAAGAAGAAAAAAATCAACACTGCAGTGTTTTGAATCATTTGTGGAAAATTTAGGATGCAATGCAATTGTGGACTAAGGACTGAGACAGTGTTGTGGAGTCATTAGTGGTTAATAAACATTTAAAAAATTTAACAAAGATGTTTATTAGAAAAACAGTAGTTGTGTTGTTTGATATGCTGGGGGAAAGAAACGTTGCTTTTAGTGTGGTTAGCTGCAACATTTTTGATGTAACTCTCCAGATTTCCACACTAAAAATGTAGGGAACATGGTCATAATTATGAAA
Source organism: Protopterus annectens (assembly GCF_019279795.1). Taxonomy (NCBI): domain Eukaryota; kingdom Metazoa; phylum Chordata; order Ceratodontiformes; family Protopteridae; genus Protopterus; species Protopterus annectens. The sequence continues at coordinate 644,185 of NC_056742.1, read as the reverse complement.
AATTTATTTATTTATTTATTTATTTGCTCTTTGGTAACTGGGTAGATGGTCTAGTCCAAGGACCCAAAATAAAGAAGGAAAATGCAGGTATATACTGAAATGCATAAAGATTTAGAAAACAGAAAAACAGATTATTACTGACATAGAAATAGTAACATTTGTAGAGCATACTGAACTATGGCATACAATCATTTGCAAATCCATTTACCTTAAATACAAAATGTGTGCACAATTAGAAAAAAATAATGCATATTTATATTATGTATGCATTATATGCACAATGCACAATTTTAGGATGTCTAGTTGGGACTGACTGGATTACTGGACACAAGATTATGCTGCGTGATAGTGAATGGTGAGGTTAACAATTGTCCTCAAAGCAATTGCAAGGAGTTCTGTTGTGTGAGTGTTTAGAGAGGGCCATTTTGAATTCAGGTAGAGATTTAAGGCCCCTTAATTTGTATAGAAATCTATTCCATAATTCTTGGCCCAATCTGGTGAAGACAAGTTCTCTAGCAGTTGAGTATTTTTTGGGGATGAAACCCCCTTATCAAGGGGATGCCGTTACCACCTTTTAGTATTTTGTGTACAATAATGCCTATGATGTAGGCTGCCCTTTTGCATACTTTAAACCATTTGAGCCCCTGTACAATATATGGTAGTAATGAACATTTTTTGAGTTTATTGCCCTAAAAATTAGTAGAAAATGTAAGCTAAAAGTAAGATTTTGACCCTTTGAAATAAACATGTTTCCACAACCTGAGATGATGGGGCAGGCATGTTAAGAATTTTGTTATAAACTCTTTTTTCAGAGTTTAATGTAGATGTGCATCTTGAGGAAGAAAGTGCTGTTAGTAATAGTGGCAAAGAGGAATTGCCTCTAAACAGTATTTAAAAAAGCAGGAAAACCACTAAGAAATACAAAAGTTGAATGCAATTATAGGCCCTGCACATGACACATTTAACATATAATATAAAGAGTTGGATTAACTCTGACAGAAGATGGGGAATAGCCCAATAGATAAAGAAAAATATTATAATATTTGACTATTACAAGATGCTCAAAGGGTTCCTTTCACAGAAAAAAAAAAAACCCCTTCAGATTCATATATACCTTGCACAGGATATTGGTCCTTTCGTATATATATCTATTTTCTGGCATAGTGACTGTCATTTTGAATGGAGTAATTAATCACATTAATGTTATAGATGCAGACATGGTATTACAATCGGATGCCATGTATCAACCAAATAGACGGAAAATAGTAAATATATATGCACATACTAACCTAACTTAAAGTAAGCATTTGTGGGATAGTTTAGAAACATTGATGTAATTTAAGTGAATGCTTATTGTAGGTGCATTCTTTAATTCTAGTATATGGATATAAAAAAAGAGAAAACTGAAAATGTAGAATATGTTGATGAAAGAAAATTCAAAAATGTATGTAAATGCATTAAATTGTAGGCACTCTTACAATTATACTACAAACTGAATAATTCTTGTACACAGGTGTATGTTTTCATGTAGCAATTCTTTGAAAGAGACATTCAGGTTGTAGAGAATTGTTTTTCTGATCAAAGGGCTTTATGGTCAAAAATGAAGACTGAGAAAGCAATAATGCCACAGTTTCATGCTTATAATTTATATAAGTTATGGAAGGATTTTTATATAATATCAAATTAAATCTCAACATGAATAGACTTTGAGAGACCATAACAATATAAAGTAAGTTTACACATCTTGGGAGGAATTGTGAGTTTCTTTAAATATCAGCTAACAATTGAATATAGGTAAATTGATGTAAAATCATCAAAATTAATTGTAATAACTTGATAGTATAGTTTTACAAAAAAGCAAAGTAAATTTTGTATGTATATATAGTTATAAAAATATAACAAGATAAAAGTAGCATTATGGCTTTATAATTTATTTTATAAGAATAATACCATTATATTAAGGATTATTACTGAAGGCGGCATTGTACTAACAGATATGCCACAACCTAGAAAACAGAAAAGTTCTCATATATAAAGCTTGTTCCTTGGATTTTGAATAATATGGTGCAGTACATTTTAGCACCTGTCATGCTTTCAGACCCTTAGGTAACTGTGAGGAATATCATTATTTCTTACAAGCACAATTACTTCCCATCACATTATTCACAACTCTAACTTAAGTTCAAATCACCTTTAATAAATCCAGCTATTACTTCATAGTTATATATTCTCATCAGTGTCACCCAAAGATCACCAAAATTACCTCAGCAACACTGAAGCATTAAATATCAACCAAGACTTCCATTATCTAGGCTTTGTTTGGAACACTGACACCTCTAAAAATAGTTATGCAAGTTGTTCCTTCACTTCATTAATACCACTGCACTAAAATAAATTGTAAAACTATAAACATGAAGCTTCAATATCCATGACCTGTTTCTTACCAAAACAGTAATGAACAGTCAGACAAAACTCAAACCAAACTCCAAAAAGGAGAAAAGCCCAGTATTCGAATGTAGAACTCAGTTTAATCCACTAGTAATACTTAAAAGCCACAACTCAACATAAAATAAAAAATAAATCAAATCACCATACAATAAAGGATAAGCACTTTCATTTTGTATAATAACAAACCGTCATCAGATAAAACTTGGTATCTAAAACAAAGTTTAAATACATACAGCAGATAATACACAATTTTAAAAATTGACCAATAAGTTTACAGTTTAAATTCACTCCCACTGACACCTATACTTTGATTCGTTACTTAGTCCAAGTACCTAAATCACCAATCCTAGTAGTTCTATTTTCATAAACAACCTATCAACAATTCAGGAATAAACCTCTGTTGTGGAATCATCATCAACCCACCTTTTCCTATTTATTTTGTGGAGTTGGGATGTAATGTAAACTGTCACCATTTTTCCTCTATTCAATGCCACTTTCCTATCTTCTTCAGTAGTCATGCCTGAATGCCACAGATCTTTAGTCATGCCATCCATCGATCTCTTTTCAAAGTGCCTTTGTTTTCTCTTGCTTTCTTTAACCTTCTCTACAAATTGATCTACTTTGGCTTCTGATGTCCTCATTTCTTCTTCTATGCCACAGTGTGCATCTTACCAGCCATATCAGGCACTTCATCTCGATCACCTTTAGCTTCCTCATCTGGTCTGTCTTCACTGACCAGGTTTTTATAGCATACAGTCAAACTGGTCATAGCAGTGTTTTATACACCTTAATTTGTCATTTCCTTTGGTATTCTCCAGTAACACACCACCTATGACTCTTCCTCATTCAGACTTCCCTTCTCCTCAAACACCCCTCCCAGACAATTGAACAATTGAAGGGAAGGGAAGTTTGAATGAGGAGAAGGGAAGTCTGAATGAGGAAGTCCCTTCTCTTCAAACACCCCTCCCAGACAATTGAACAATTGAAGCATTTAACTTGTTCCACTACTTTCCCTGTTATCTCAGTTTTTAGCTTATTGTAATTTTCACCCCTTTTGCTATCATGACAACTGTGTTTTATGCAGTCAGTATTATCACATGTGGCTTCATTTTTGCATTCTATTTGCCTATAATTTGCTAAAGGTCTTGTGCAGAGTCTGCTTGTAATGCTACATTGTTGGCATACAGCAGATTTGTTGATCTAGCCCCTCTGACCTGTTTGCTAATGTAGTCCATCACCAGTATGAACAGCAGTGGGCAGATAGCTGAACCCTGGTGCACACACACTCCCACTGGGAAAGCCCTTTCAGAGTTTGGACACTGTTTGTACTTAAGTTATTGTTATCGAGTCAATGTACATAGCCAGAACTAATTCAACCAATGTTTCTGGGACTTTGAGCAATTTCTGAACTGCTTAAATCAGCTTTCTTGGAACCATGTCATATGCTTTCTCCAGGTCTAGGAATGCCCAGTTGGACTCTTTCCTCATATCTAGCTTTTTCTCAAATACCTCTCTCACTGTAAACAGTTGTGCTGCATCCTAAAGGCAAACCTGCTTAACTCTTACCTTTTCTACTACTTGGCATAGTCATTCATCAGTAACTCTCTCCATAATTTCCATGCAGTTTGTCTGGTAAATTCATACCAGAATGCTTATCCTCCAGTCACCCAAAATATGCATTTCTCTCCATGCTAATGTAATTAATCTCTAGAGGCATATCTCTCCTAACACACCCAACATTGTGATCATGTCTGTTGGTACCTCCGCTCACCCTGCTGACTTCTGTGGCTTCCTTTTCCTTAGTTTTGTTTTTACTTCTTCTAGGATGTGTTTTGTTCCTCTTTATTGAAAGCTTTGTCTGAACCAGTACAGCTTTTGTGTTTTTTTTATTTGGTAGCTGCTGGGAATACTCTTTCCATCTGCCTTTGATGTCCTGTCAACTGGTGAGCACACATCCACTGTGAGGGGTATCTGATGATTATTTTCATCTATCTGTTAAGGTTTCTAGTAGGAATTCTGTATTAACAAACTATACTACAGAAAAAGCAAAAATCATGAAAAGTTGTATGAAATCCCCATTTTCCTGCCTCAAGACTACACATAAATATGCCAGCAAGGAACTTAAGAACACTATTAGAAAATGTAAAGTAGAATATGAACTTAAGATTACTACAGATGCCAAAGGAAACAACACATTTTTCTTCAGTTGTGTCAGGAAATTAAGGAGTAGTATCCAATGATGCCCTGAATTCATCCAAAATATCACCTATTCTGGCCCAAGGATATAGCTAATATAGTAGCAAAAAATAGTATAAATTTATTTACTTCTCTTGCATCCATTTTTACCCTGCTATCTTTGAGAATTTAGCTTCCCCAAAATTACTTTAGGATAAGTCTTAGAATCCCTGTAAAAGGCTAAAAATAATTCTTTGGGACAGGACAACATAACAGAGTGCATTCTCATTACTACTAAGTATGCAGTATCTGAGCCTCTACTTAAATATTTCAGCTTTAGCCTACCAACAGGGTTTGCTCCTGATGCCTGGAGAACAGATACTGTGAATCCCATACTCAAGGTTGTTCACTCTACAGACCCAAGTAATTAAAAAGCCATCAGCCTCACAAGCCTTATATGCAAACCTATGAATGTATCATAGCAGAATTAATTTATGCAGATGTAAGCAACTTATCTGATATAGACTCAAATCAATTTGGTTTTGGGAAGAGCAGATTCTATCTCCTGAACCTATTATGTTTCTTTGAAATGGTTACAGGGGCTGTGAACAGTGATCATTCTGTGCACACTGCTTAACTGACTTCACCAAAGCTATTGGCACTGCCCTCCATGCTGGTATTATTGTAAAATTATACAAGGTTAATCTCGACCGATACATTGTCTTCTGGATGGCAAAATCCAACAGATGCCAATTTGTGAAAGTTGTGGTTTTCCAAGCTGTTTTAAAACTGTAACCAATGTCATGCTACACAGATCAGCTCTGGGCCATCTTCTGTTTGGAATTTATTTTACAGACATCCAGGCTAATATTCCAGAAGTGTGGTTGACCAAGTTTGCTAATGACTGCAAACTGGGCACAATTATCTATTCATCTACTGAGAGAAAATTTCTCCATCAATGTCTGCAATATGCACATGTATAGTGTATCAAAACTGGTCTCAAACTAATGAAAAAATTGTAGCATTGCAGCATTTGTTAGAAAAATTCTCCCACTTCCTATGTAATAAAAGTGACTACTCTTCAGAGAAAGGTGGTCAGAAGAGACTTGCATACTTATGTGGGTAATTCTCCTTCATTTGATCAGCATGTTTACACCATAGTCAGGAACTCCTATCCAGCTCAGTTAATTTCCAAGGGAATCATCTTACCAATGTACTCTTTCCTTATTAGATGCATCATTGAATACAACTCCCCCTTTGGTATGTAGAAAAAAAAGCATAATGGTCAATTGAAAAGGCCCCAAAGATTTCTAACAAAAACAAATAAATGTCTGAAATAAATCAACTACCCTGATAGAATAACGTCTCTCCTTTTACTCAATAACTTACAAGTTGCTGAAAGATGACTTGTGTCTCACTTTTTGACCAATGAAAGACACAGTCCTGTTTGACTTCTTATTTCTTATCAAAATCTGTGGCTCTACACTGACCCCAATAAAGAACTAAATCTGTGCCAGCAAATAAATAAGACTTGCTGTAGGCATAGGTTCCTTACTCAACATATTCCTAGCCTATGGAAAAAGTTAACACTACAGGTCTAACAAAGGACTTCTCTAGCTACCTTTAAGAGTGGCCTCAATGACTAGATGGGTAGACACTAATTTACTCTAGGTTATCATGTACAGCCCCGCATGATTTAAGAGAAGAGCATTATTAATTGCTTGAAAAGGGTGGCGAACATTTCAAGTTTGTCTACTTGAGTATATACAGCTAGGCATGTTATCTTCACTGTAATTGCTTTTCTAGTATGTTCCTTTGTTCCTATGCTGTAAACTCAATAAATGTACATTTAACTTTCTCACAAAATACAGATTATTTCAGTAACACACATGCTGCTACTCTGTACCATCCTCAAAACAATATTCGTGCCAGTTATCATGTATACCCTTATCCTTGCTGTAAATTCCTGGGTCGGTGTATGTCTAAGAAAGGGTTTTTCTAGGTAATTTTATAAACAATATATTCAAATTCATCATTATATGTGCTCATTATTGTTGCTTTTTGAATAGCTATTGTAGTCTTGATGTCAGATTTTAAAAAATATTCAAGATGAAATAATATGTTTCATAACCTTGTGTTGTCTTAACACTGTTTCTTTTACTTTATAATGTACTACTATATAAGTAAAGGAAACAGAAAGAAAGAAAAGGAGATATGTTTAAAATTCTTGTTTTAATATATGTGCCTTGTGTGTCTAATAATTTTATAAATTTCTATTGTTGCACACGAATTAGGTTGGAACTACATTTGATTTTTCTAGGTTTTTATAAATTTGTATGGGAAATTACATGTATATATATTACTGAGCATCACTCACTACCTATCCTCTGTCAGGGCTAACCATTCAGTGGAATAAACATTGGCTTTAGTTTTTTGATCATATTGACTAATACTGTGACACCTCAACCCCATGTAACATGGGAAAAGGGGATTAATGGTGATGACATTGCCTATCTACGTTTCACTGCACTGTACATTTTACAAATGTGAACCTCAGGTTTAATGTGCCTGTATTATTCAAGACTCAAAGTGCTATTTTTTGTGTATTGAATATGGTCTGTATACTTCCTGGAATTTGTCATTTTTGGGTAAGTCCATCACCTTTGTTAACAAACTCATTAAATACATAATTAAGTCAAAGGGCAAGTAATACATTTTTATGTAATGTAATTACTGAAAATGTGCTGAACTGAGATTAATTAAGATGGGGAGGTAATTTTCCTTTCTCTGAGAAGCTGTTTTGTAAGGAGGTGCAGAAGGTAAATCTACATTCTCCAACATTTTGCCCTACATGAAAAACGTGAGTAGGAATTTTGCTTAGATTTTTTTCCCATATTCAGAACTGATTTAGTCATTATTTCTTATCATATCACAAAACTACAGAGTAAACATTTGGAGTGGATAATACTGAGCAACCTTAAGTAGGGTGATACAGTATTGTAGGCTGTACATTGTAATACAAAGGTGATGCTACGAATATGAGTGCCAAATATTCAGCCAGGCCACAATACAGAACAGAGGTTCCTAGACTGGTACAGTGGCACAAGGTCTCCGTTGTGCCACATCTGTGGAGGCTCAGCTTGTGGTATGTATGTAGAAATCAGTGATATAGAAATTTACTTTATATACATAAATTTGTCCTCAAAAAAGCTTATTTGTGTGACATTTTGTATGAATGAAAGAACGCTGGTATGTGTGATTGCTGATTTGTGCAAATGTTTGTGTGAATGTGTATAGGTGTGTGTGAGTTTAACTTGGGTTTACGAGACAATGGTGTGTGTTTAAAGTTTTAGTAGGTCTGTAAGTCTTTAGATATCATTCCATTTAGTTAGTATCATCAGTGCAGGCAGATGTTTATTTTTTCTTTTCCTCTTTGTAAAGCCAATACTGCTGGTACTGAGTGAATGATACTGGTGTGTGTATGAGTGTTTTTATTGACTATGTACATTGCTAGGGTATAGGGATGTGTGTGTGTGTGTGTGTGTGTGTGTGTGTGTGTGTGTGTGTGTGTGTGTGTGTGTGTGTGTGTGTGTGTGTGTGTGCGTGTGTGTGTGTGTGTGTGTGTGTGTGTGTGAAAGTGTGTATGTGTTTGTGTGAGTGTTTTTTGTTAACTATATACATTGCAAGTGTGTGGGTGTTATATTGCATACAGCTGGTATTCTATGATAGATGTGTGTTTTTGTTTTGTAGAATGCTGAGCTTTTGCAGAATTGCAGTGCAGGAGGGATTGGGTATATGCCTTTTCCCCACTATACTGGGATCTCAGAGTTGGTGTCTATATAATAAAGGTTGTGGGAAGGGTAGCCTTTCTCTACCTCCCCTCACATGGGGATAGATGTTGGCTTGTTCCACTGCAAAAAAAAAAAATGTTTTCTTTCAATTTTTTCTTTCTTTTAGTGTTCTGTGGTTGTCTGACTTGTGTGGTCAGAATTCTGTGTAGTCAGGATACTATGTTCACTCTTGCAGCTTGCTGTTTTATTTTGTCAGCATTAGCCTTATGTTTATTTTGCCTTACTCGTTGTAAAACATAGAATATACTACTGACACCCTGGTTTTAATATGAGGTTTCATTTTATCCCAGACTTTCTCATTGTTATCTATATGTAAGCATCAAAGCAAATTGCAATGTGATTTTGCATTTACTATGATACTGTACTTCTTTAGTTACTTTACGTTATGGAAATTTGTATTCATCGCAGCAAATGTATTGTATTATGTATATGCATGGGAAGTTATTGTATGTGTTGACTGTCATAATACTGTGTTCTCTTTTGTCATTTTATATAATGTATGTATCCTTTGGAGAGTTTCTCCTCAGGTCTCCACTGAAGAAGGGCATCTGCCCAGTTGGACTAACCCAGTCAACAAATGTCAAATAAATAAATAATAAATAAATGTATATGTTCATGATTATCAGGCTATGCTTTGAAATGCAAATACAATATCACAAACTTTGATGCAAATATATGGAATGTCATTACACAAAATTAAAGCAAAAAGCCAAACACAGGAACACCACAATACTGAAAAGAGATAATTCATTTTTGGAATCTACCTTGTCTCACACTGCACCTTCCTTTGTGGGAGAATGTTCCCCTCAACCTTGCAGCTAATATGAGAACACCCCCATAAGACCGAATATGATACTTATCTCTTGCATTCTCTGATGGGTAAACTCATCGAACAGAATGCATTTTGAATAGAGTGAGTGTCCTTCCAAAGTCTCTTTCCACCTCTTTTTAAAATTGTACATGATTTTTTCCCTGTTAAATGATTTTTATTATGTAAAGATTCCTTGGGTTACAGATTTTTTTTGTCATGTTCTCAAAGCAAATTTTCCATTGGAAAAGACAGTCTCAAATATAATGTCACAAAATGAGTATTTGTTAATAAGAATACATGTTCTTATCTCATGTACTTTTACACGTTAAGGAGCTATTAAATTGTCTCACACTTCATACCTGTCCATTTCTTTGTCTTCTTTAGTTTGAATGCTTACTATGTACTTCCATTTTTCATTTCCTTTTGTTGCTTTTTATTTTCTCTGCATGTGTTTTCTTTTTACCACTATTCTTCAGGATTGTCTCTGCCTCCTCTTTTTGTAGTTTCTCTATAATGTCCCTCAAAGAAACATCTCCTTTATTTTCTGGCTCTCTCAGCATCACCATTTCTTTATGTAAATCATCCTGTAACCCTCCAGACTGGAGGATTGTAATTATACATCCACCATTTGCTGACTCATCTTCATCAGACTGATTTCTTTATAACACCTCTTCAGAATCCTGCATGCATTATCTATTCTAGATATTAGCTTTCTCTTTCATTTCTCCATCTGCCTCAGTGTTTCTCTGGGCCACCTCTGCATCTGAAACAAAAACAAGAAATAGGTTCATAGGTTCATAGGTTGGTACTAGGCTATCAGCCTTAGGGCCTATACAAGCCTAGCCATAACAATTCCTTGGCTATTTCTTCCCACGCTATTTACTTCCCTGGACCCCTGTCTAGCAGGGTGACTGACATGATCCCTGGGGTGAATTTCCTTTCTCCCATCCAATCATCAAGGTTCCTTTTGAAGTGGGCCAAAGAGGTGCTCTGCTTGACATGTATGGGCAGTCTATTCCAGAGTATGGGGAGTCTCTGGGTCAGGAACCTATCCCTCCAGCATGTTTTGTTTATTGTGATGACAAGATTTAGATCCCTGGAGCATGTGGCTCTGAGGGATTGGGATTTCTTTAAGTGTGGCATGTCCAACAGCTCTGGGTTTGACATGGCCTTGTATATTAAGCAGAGATCGTCTCGGAGTAGATGATATGCGACAGAGTATAGCTGGAGTTTTTTAAGGCGGTCAGCATAGGACATCCGCTTTAGACCTGTGATTCTTTTAGTGAAGTATTTCTGCTGCCTTTCCAGTTGTTGCAGATGTCTTGAGAGGTACATACCAAATGGGGTGTTGTATTCTATAATGGGTCTAATGAGGGATGAGTACAGTGGGACAATGACCTCCTTTTTTCTGGATGAAAAGCCCTTAGTGATGAGGTGTGCCACATAGAAGGATTTCCTGACTGTTGTGGTGATGTGGTTATTGAAGGTGAGACCACTGTCCACCTGTGTCCCTAAGTCTCTTATCACACTTTTGGTGTTTAGTGTACTGCCACCTGTGTGATAATTCATGGGTACAATTATTTTTCCCAAAGGAGATAACTATACATTTCTTGGCATTGAGCTTGAGCCCATGGCTCTGGCACCAAGCATCTGTTTCTGTAAGGCCCTTTTGTAGAGTATCCACATCATTTGGGGATTCAATAATGGCTCCCAATTTGCAGTCACCTGCGAACTCTGTTAGCCAGAGTCCCTTAGTGTTTGCCTGTACTTCAGAGAAGTAGATGCCAAACAAGAGTGGTCCCAGAACTAAACCCTGAGGTACTCCACTTGTCACTTGTCTGGAGCTGGATTTGGAGTCAGCTACTTTTACAGTGTGGGTTTTGTCAGTAAGCCAGTTGGCAACCCATCGAGTGACATAGGGATTAATGCCCAGCTTAGTACGTTTATCTATGATTCCAGAGTGGGGAGTGGTGTCAAAGGCCTTGGTGAGGTCCAGATAGGCTGTGTGGACTGCCTTACCCTAGTCCATGGCTCTGGAGACTGATTCGAAGAAGTCAATAAGGTTCAGGAGACAAGATTGGCCCTTCACGAACCCAAACTGGGTGGGGTCCAGTGTTTTAATGTTGCCAATGTCTTTGTTTATAAGTTCCATGGTAATACATTCCATGGCCTTGCAGCTCAGGCTTGTCAGACTGATGGGGCAGTAGTTCCCGAGAGCCAAGATCGATCCCCCCTTGTGGAGTGGGAGAACTGTAGCTGTGCGCCACTCAGTGGGCATGAAGCCTGAGGTGAGGGTATGATTAAACATGACACTTAGGTGAGGTGCCAGTTCATTTTGTATTTCATGTAGTACACAGCCCGGGATGTCATCTGGTCCCATGGATGTTGTATTTTTAGCTTTGGAGAGTGCATTTTTTACATATGTGGCCATTATTATTGGAATTTGGCAATCTTCCAGTATTGAGATGGGCCATTTATGGGGTGAGAGGGAGGTGAAGTTGTCACTGAATCAATCTGCCAGGATATTGGCAATATCCTTGGGATCAGTATATTTAATGTAATTCTGTTGTAGCTCAGAGCAGATCTGAGCATTGCCATTTAGATTCTTGACATAGTTATAGAATGCCTTGTGGTTGTCTTTGGAATCATTGGCAATTTTTTTTCGTAACTAGCTCTGGATGATTTTATGAGGGATCTCAGCTTCTTACTGAGGCTGGTAAGGGAGGTTTTTGCATCCTGGGATTTTCCGCTTTTTTGCAACAGTTTTTTCCTTTTGTTGTAAAGTTTGTTTATAGCAGGGGACCACCAGATTAGCTTCCTTTTTTTGGAGGAGAGCATCTTGGTTCTATTTGGGATGGCAAGATTCATGCATGAGTGGATGTGCTCATACAGTGCCTTAGTGTTGGATTCAGCAGTTGAACTTTCAGTTCCCATCTGCATGGGTGTCATGAAGTTTGTCACTTCTGACTTGAGTAGTATGAAGTTGGGTTTGGAGAAGTTTTTTACGGAGATTTCCTTACTAGGGGGTGGGGGTGGGATGTGGATGTTAAGGGTGATTAGCTTATGGTTTGACCTGACAAAAGAGGGGGTGACCATAGGTGTGGAGCATCGATTTCCCATAATGGTAATGACTAGGTCTAGGATACTGGAACCCCTGGTGGGACTATGGATTAGTTGATCCAGGGCATTGGAATTTATGAATTCCAAGAACCGTTGGGCAAAGGTGTTGGTGCACGAGTAGTTTTCCCAGTTAATGGCAGGGGTTGAAATCACCCAGTATTAGGGTGTTTGGGTGTATCTTAGTATTTTCCAGTATGTTTAGAAAGGTGTAGTGAGAATCTTGCGGCATGATGGGAGATCTGTAGCAAGCTACAATTTGGATTGCAGTCTTACCTATTGTTAGTTGCACCTGGAGAATTTCAGACGCATTGTCTCATGCAAAATGGGTCCAACTCACAACAACGAATAGGAAAGTTTCCCTGATGCCCTAGTCACATTTTTGCTAGTAGTATAAATATCACCTCTGATCTCCCCTGAAAAGAGGCTGCTAGTCCCGTGGGACTAACCCGGTCAAAAAATGAAGGAAGGATATATGGATAGATGGATCAATAGATAGTAGATAGAATAAATAGTAATAGTTGCATAATGTTTTATTCAGTAGGATGTAAGATAGTACTCTTGTGGTTATGCTAAGACAGTTTAACTAGGGGAGGTATAAGCATACAGCAGTTTGTCCAGCAGGGCACACTTCGGCTGATATTTGGAGTCTTTTAAGTTACAGAGTGTTCATAAGTGGGGTGAGATTGTATCCCAGCTGTTAGCAATGTAGTGTGAGTGCAGGGAATGTCCTGCATTATTATTTGCTGTCTAACCCTGACTATCTATAATAAAACCAGAGTACAGAGGTCTCTTTGGAGTATGGGGTGAATGATGGAATGGAGATACAAGACTTTTTCGAGACTTTTTTCAGAGTTATGCAGTTTTAAAGACTGTAATTAACTGAGAATACAGTAGGCAACTTTTTTTTTAGTTAAAGCCAATTTAGTGACTTTAGTGAGATAAATTGATGACATCTGTATTGTTGGATGGCAACAAATGGTGCCACTTTGTTATAGCAATGATCTATTTTAGCAGATAGAGAAGAGTTGAGGTCAGTTAGTATGGGAGAAGGATATAATGAGGTAGGGAGCAGAAGTGATGTAGCTATGTTGTGTCTAACTGTGTTAGTGAGGTAAAGTTTTTTCTTTGTCATAGACAGTATAGCTTTTAGTGTGCCTTTTTTATGGCTTGCTGAAGATGGAGGTCAAATTTCAGTCAGTCGTCTACTGTCACACCTAGTAGTTTGGTGTGAAATGCCAGTTCTATTTTGGTCTTATTGGATGATAATATGTTAAAGTTAGTTTTCTGAGGGGGAAATAGACTTGGGAATGAACAGCAGAAGTTTTGTTAGGATTTTGGAAGAGTTTATAATTATTCAGCCAGGCTTCTATAGAAGAGAAGGTTTCTTTGGTTAGTTTTTGTAGGACTGGAAGTGACGTAGCAGCACATATTTCAGTGGAGTCATCAGTGTTTTGTATTAGGGTGGCCTCTTTGCTGCTATGTGTAAATCATTAACAAACAGGTAAAACAGGAGAGGTTGTAGAATGGAGTCTTGTCTGACACCAATGGATCTAGGAAGGAAGATGAAGTCTTTCAGCCATTTCACTCTTTGGTGCATATTAGAGTGGTAGCTGTGAAACCAGTTAAGCATAGATGCTGTTAGTGCAAACAAATGAGAGTTTAGTTATGAGAATTTGAAGATTAACAGTGTCAATTGTTTTGGATAGCTCCAAAAATACTGTTGAGGTTAGGAGTCTTGAGTTTCTATTGTGATGTATTGTGTCTGAAAGCTTAGCAGGGCAGTGGCTGTACTGTAATTTGATCTGAAACCATGCTGAGAGGAAGAGAGAGGGTTATGAGATGCAATATAGGTAGCACATTGACAGTGAATACATTTTTCCAAGATTTTTGATAAGGGAGAGAGAATGAGAATTGGTCTATAGTTGGTGAGTTCAGTAGATGAACCACCTCTATGGAGGGGTATGATATATAATTTTTTTTTCAATATTGTTGGGGACATATTTTTCCTGAATATAGCAAGTTTAATGTATTCAGAGAGAAGTCAGTCAAGGGCAGATGTAGTTGTTTTAAAGGTGCATAGTTATTTTTTAACTGTTACTCTTGGTACCTTTCAGTATGCGTAGGACTTCTGTCATACTACGTCTTATTATATAAGAACAAGATAGTGAAAAAAATGTTCTGTTTTCTCAGCACATAAATTCCATAGTGTCCAAATTGTATAACAGCCATTGATTCATTTTTTTAATTTCCTTAAAAAGCAAATCCTTGTGAAGTTCCTTATATAACATACTTCAAAACTGTGAACTCTAGAACATTTTGGGGAAAAGTGCTCATCATCTTCAGTGCATCCTTGCTTATGTTTGTATCCTTTCTGTCAATGTTTTGTACCTTATACTTTGTCTGCAGGTAATTTTAGTAAAAGCAGCCAATTCCTGCATTCTTTCATACCGATTGTGACACCAGGGAAATACTGCCAGTCCAGCTATCTGGAATTTTGTAAATAATTATATGTCTCTTGAAAATATTAATATGATTTATATAGAAATGTGACACTGCCAGCCCAGCTATCTGGAATTTTGTAAATAATCATATGTCATTTGTAAATAGTAATATGATTCCTATGCTTGACCTACAAATGTAAGAAAACTGTATGTTATCTACTGAGCGTAAAGAATGTGACCACTGTGTACCCTACTGGAAGAGAACAGAAATGTATATAAACTATATACCTGTGCAAATGCATGTTTTAATGGTAGAAGCTGGAACATACAAAGTTAATTTGCAAAACTTCAAGAAAATAAGTTGAAATCCAAGTGCTTTACGATGTGCTTTAAAATGTAGTTTCAGTGCAGCAAGCAGTCGACACAATTTCTAGAGCTAGAAGTTTCTTTCTATTGTTTTGGAGAGAAGAAATTGCTAGGTCTAAAATGTCAATTTACTGAATTGTTTTACAACTTCCAGTTCTATGCAAACATCTGCGGGACATGTATTTTTCACAGAGAAATGTTAAATTTTGTTAAGTTTCTGTTACCTTGGGAACTGAAGGCAGGTGACAAAGAGTGATGTCATCCAGCTGACCCTGCAGTGATGTTTGATAGTAATTTAAGAACTCTCTCAGAGAAAATATGGCATTTTGTATCTTGTCTTAGATCTAGAAGCATCCATCATCTGCATTTGCCTTGCTCCGTAAGTAAGTTTTTTAGAGCATAGTATATTTTAGATATAGATAGGAATATAGTAAAGATTAGTTTAGATGTTTTCTGTATTTTTTGAGACTATCCTCCAATGTTGTTTTAAAATATTTCCTGTGATTCTGAACTCTGTAGTTCCTGTGTTGTCGGAGTACTGTCTTGTTCTTTTATTATTTATTATTAAATATATTTAACACTTTTAATTGTGGCTGGTTTGTTTAGAGATGTTTAAGCTCTTAGCATACTTGCATAGCCTTAGTTTTGGTCACACTTACCATTTGGATAATAGTAACATTACACAGTAGCATTGGACACCCTTTGATAAGGGCCTTACAGTAGCTGATAAGTAAGGGTGGCTGGTGGCAGCTGGTACTGCCTTATAGTCTGGGCAGAAGGGGGCATAGCTAGTAAACCTGTGCCAGCCTTTCCCAGGTGTGTGTGTGTTTGTGTATCAATCAAATCTCAAAGTGTATGTGTGTCAGCTACTTGGGCAGGGACACAAAGCACTGGTTGGACAGAGAGGGTGCTGGAGGTCTTAGCTTGGCCACTCAGCTGAGACCTTAACCCTAGAGCTGCCAGTGGGGAGTCTTATTGGGGATCTGGAGAAAGAGGGAAAAGCCAGCCTCAGACTGGCTGTGTTCTCTGTGGGCTCTTAAGGGACATTTCACTTTACTCTGTGTGTACTTGTCATCCTCCCAATGTCTATGTCCCTCACTGGTGCTAGTGGTGAGGATTGAGGCTTTTTGATTACCAGGCCAGTGCAGGGGCATCACACCCATGTCTCCACCATCTAATTATTTATCTTTCTTGAACAATGCTCTTAACATATGCACATATAGATGTCTCCAAGAAATCTCTGAACAGGATCAAAGGAAGGCATTAAAAATGTTTCATCATCTTATAAGATATGACCTCATTTGATTGAAGGAAAACAAGCACTGCTCACTGTTTCACATTGAAGCTAAAGCTGTGACCACTGCAATAAGTTTGTATGTATGTGGTTTTGTCATAAGATTTTTTTTTGTGAAATGTCATCATCCCAGAAGAGTTTTGTTGCATTCATTTGTCATCATTCATTGGCTGCCCTTTCAAGGTCTGCCATAATGCATTTTGATGTAGTTTAAAAACAATTAATTTTATTACTATGAAAAGGAGGTTGAAATAATTATTGTATGTCCCTTCATTTTTTAAGCCATTCAATAGACTATGAGAACTGCATGTCTTTGTTTGCAGTTCCTTTACTTAGAAAAGATCTATCCAGTAGCCACATTTCTGAACTTTGCAGGTCACAGTGGTATCATTCCTTTCTTAACAGCAGTAAGACATTTGAAGAGTATGGGTCTTCATATAATGAGCAGATGGAATAAACAGATTAAGCTACATTGCTTAAAGCATAGAGTACTTGACCAAAGTCCTTAATTTTTGACCCTACTCTTGTCAGCCCTCAATATACAATGAAGGGCTTATATTCTTCTCTTTTAAATTTTGCCAATAATAGTCTGTTCATGTATTATGAACATTTCTCTCCTCTTTATTAAGGTTATCTTGTCACGTAAAAGCAAGAGTTTTGCTAGTGTCCTCAGAAATGAAATCCTCAGTTACATTATTCATCTCCATGTTTGCAGCCATGGTTTTATTGTAATGGAATTCTTATACAACAATTTTTTTGATGAATACCTACATGCCAACCAATTTAATCACCTCATTTCAAATTATTTTATCATATACAGGGATTATTTAATGAACTTTTGCCAGTACACAAGAAATGTAAGTAGGAACTTTCTAAATCAATTTCTGTAAAATATATTTTGCTTTGGAAAATTTGTAAAGGTATTTATATGGCTGAACAATGAGATGTCCATGTTTTTGTTGCTTTGGAAAACATGTGCAAAGCTATTTGTATTGCTTCTGAGCATTGAGAATCTATGCACAAATTAACATTACTTATAGACTGATATTTATTTATTTTCATTTAACTGGGATAGTCCTGCTGAGCTGAAGCCCATTATTAGCAGAGACCCAGGCAGATAAGGTCCAAAAAGTACAGCATAGCTTGTTTATAGCTGTTATACAGTAAAAGTAAATTATATATCATTTAAAAAAAAATAAGTGTTTTGTTTCTAGTTGTGTATTAATTTAAAAATGAAATGAGGCATTATAGAACAAAAATTAAATATATCACTAATGTATATGTTTAATGCAACATAGTATAGTGAGGTGTAATAAGAAAAATCAATTATTTTATTGCTAACTGTTTAACAGTTATTATACAATAAAAGTACAAGTAAATATATTTTTCAGTATGAGATAGGACCTTATGTTATCTCTTACCAAAAATGAATTGATGTTGCTTTCCTTACATAGTAAAGTGTTGCTCATGGATAAATAAATGTGTTTTTAATTATAATGGTTGAGTACTTGTTTTTCTTTGTTACTTGCTATGGTCTATTATATGTATTCAGTATAACAATAAATGATTCAAAGACACTTTTCCTCACAAGCTTCCAAGATTCTAATGCTACCGATAACACTGTTGCAGCAACAACCACAGCATAATGTGAATCAATGATACCTGTACATAACACACATCAGGCTCTTATGTTACATATGCAAGCATGCTTTGTGATATGATTTAGATAGCTGCAGATATGGTAAGAAATTTATGATAGGGTGTGGTATTATGAAAACAGCTACCACAGGAAGTTGGGAAACAGTCATATACATTGGTACATATACTACTGTCTGTTGATTGTGTGGTATGATCTCCCATCTTTGGAAGATTTTCAAGATCCTGTTTCTCTATTTTCACAAAGCTAAAACTAAGCACTTACATGGCTTCACATGCATGTATGCCAGCTCTCCTGTGACCATCTGTGTTTTAGCTTTCTGGTAATATATAATGTTTAGAGCAGCCATATATGCAGCGACATGAAAATTGCACAGTCAGCTGCCTGCCACTTTTAGACCACTAGCTTTGTCCTCTTTGAACAATGTGTTGCTAAGACTGAATGCTGTACTTTGTTATATAGGTGCGACCCTGCATACTGTGCCAGGCACATTGATTTAAAATTATATCTGTAGCTGCATTTCTCTAAATCTCATGATGGATGCCACTGCGGCCTTCATATTTAATAGCAGCTTTTCTACATGTCTGTTATGTATAATTTTTTTTGTGATAAGATTGTATAGTTTTATTTAATGGTACATATGTAATTGCATAGAATGAGTTTACGTTGTATATGATGTTCTATAATGACATATGGTTTCCATTATCCTGTACATTTATTTTGAGGTTTGGTAACTTTTAAATATACTATATACTGGCTGTGTGTGTCATCATCTTGCAAACTGTTCACAATGTAAAATGTAGCTGTGCCTTACTATCTTCTTATATAGAAAAAAAAGGCACTGCTATACATTGATGATAAACATTATCCTGATACAATTTTTAATTTCATTTACAAAAAACACCTGTCATGAAAATTATTTCTGTAGCCTAGTCACTAAAAACTATCAGCTGAAATTATGATCTTTGAAGATTGTTCTTGATATGCAGCATACATTTTTTCTGATATTTTCAAAATGATTTCCTGCTTTTATTTACATTATGTATTGCCTACTTTGACTTGTGTTTACTTAAGCTGCACTTAAGTCTTTTACATTAGTCCACTATGAGTTCTCATCAGTAAGCAACAGACAGAGAAGTAACACTTTCTATTAAAAAAAAATCAAACTATTTGAAGATGCACTTACAGTAAATGAGAATGATGTTGCATATGCTGTTTAAAAATTCTTATACTGTTTCCTGGGGTAAGTATATTTTGATTTAATTGATTCATTTCTTTTACAGAAGCATGTTCAAATAAAGGTAATGTTATTTCTGTATTTAATCGGCAAAATTATTTCTGTTATACCCAATGACAAGTTAAAGTGACCTTAAAAACTGCAAGCATGAAAAAAAATACTTGACCTAAGACAGAACTGTGAGAAAGTACACTTCATTCTCCATCAGATGGCTCTTATTTAGTAGTTGAAGGTCCCAGGAGAGCTATTTACTGTGATTGACTATATGACTGACTATATGACAGCAATTTCTGGCTAAAAAGGCAATGTACCCCTCCCCAAGCAAAATAAAGGAGTACGAGCAGTGTTATGCAAAAAGTTAACCAAACATAAGCATGCTGCTGCCAAAAAATGAAATATATCTGCAGTTCTTTTTTTTTTTTTTTTGAGAAAATAATAATTTTGATATCAAGGCTTAATTAGTTGAAGCAGCTTCAAAATTCTTTATCACTATGTAATAACTTCTAAATGTGGTTTTATTCCAGTTTGGGGTGCTAAGCAGTGAAAGCTAAATAGGGCACTGGTAAAACAAAACAGACATTTTAGTAAACTGTACTGATAAACTGCTGAAATTACACAATGTTTATTTGTTATATCTACCCTTAGACTAACAGCTTAAACTGAGAAAACAAGAATGAGAGGATGTTTATTTTTCTTGTTAATGCATTGCAGAGTCATAATCTAAGTAAGCTAATGTTTATGCACTGTGAACATTTCAGCTTAACTTTATGTCCACCTTCAGAATACTACATAATTCTCTTGTATGTTATGTGTCTAAAAATACATGCCACCTTTATTTTTTATTCTTCCAAAATGATGTTCAGAAAGCTGTAACTTGTATATCACTGCAAATGCATGCATACATACATTCATGCACACACACACACATGCACATTTATATATATGTACATACATATACATATGGATTCACTTTAGAATCTCGAAATTCCGAAACATCTAATTTCATATATGATTGATGTTTCGGAATATCGAAATTCTGAAAAAAAAAAAAAAAAAAAAACAATTTAAATGTTTCTGCAGGGGGTCAAGTACTCCTGCACCCCCCGCACCCTGACTACTTAAATATTCCAACTCTGAGATTGCACTACAGCGAGCAAAAGGGAAATCTCCCATTCTGCGCTGTATGCAGATCTCCGTTCACAATGTCGGGATTCCGAAAGTTCGATCATATGGTCTCTGCCATATGAAATTCGGTCTTTCAAGATTTCGGCATTGTGAAGTGTTCCCATATATTTATATATATATATATATATATATATATATATATATATATATATATATATATATATATATATATATATATATATATATATATATATATATATATATACACACACACACACACACACACACACACATATATATATATATATATATATATATATATATATATATATCTATATATATATATATATAGCGGTATATGTATGACTGTGTAATCTCGCAACCACTTTTGTATGTATTCACACACACACATACACACACACACACACACACACACACATTTTCATAAAATTCCTGTCAGTAGTCTCTGCAGATATTTTCTAAAATAAATGTTGGTGCATCATCAATGATTTAACTATATTTTGAATATCGTTCAGCCTGTCAATGCCATTGATGCAATCAATACAATTTTTCTAAATCTACCATAATTATGCTACTGATCGAAAAGTATAATAAAAGTATATGCAGATCACATGCAAAGATAAAATGGAAAAATAAAAGAACTGCTATATGGACTTTTTTTTCATTCATCACTACAATACACAAATGTAAGCTCACACCCTGTGCATATAGTAAAAGCAGACAGTATCCCCAAACCAACACTGTCAATTTAAATAAAATGAAAGGAAATTAAATCTGTCAATATTGTTAGGAATCTGAAGCCTCCTTTTCATGAGATAAAATAACCTGATATGGTTTTAAGTGATTTATGATGCTCAGCATAAAGCTCTGATGTATATTTATAATCTTATTAATGTGACTGACTGCCTCAAAGACAGTGGGATACACAGAGAAGCACTTAAGGTGTTACCAATCATCCTATCCAGGGTCAGAGCTAAATTATCAGGTTAAGTATACAGGTGACTTCAGTAACTACATATTTCCATACTTTGAATAGGCTTCCCATTTCATGGCTATTGGAATCTGGCAAATAGTAATACATTAAAATACATTAACTCCGATGGATGCACATACTTCAGGAGGTGGTTTGACAACTGAAACAAATTTCGGAAAAATACGTGCATCTCTAAAATGTGGTCAACAGCATGGTTGGTGGCAAATGAAGTACTGAGTGGTGTTAAACTCATATAGCTTCTGCAACAGTTAATAAAAACACTGTCTCTGTCTGTCTCTCTCTCTCTCCAGTAGTTAGTACTGGTGGAAATGGTATAGCTTTTTTGTCTTCTGGCTGCCATTAGTATCTTTATAGTCAAACATCGGATATCCCCAGAGGACCTTAGAGTTCATTTTTACTGGAGAAACCAACAGAACCACCAAATTGGTAGTCCCCTGCCATAAACAAACTCTACAACAGAAGGTGGAAACTGATGCGGAATAAGGTGAAGTCCAAAGACTGGAAAAACTCCCTTATCTGCCTCAACAAAAAGTTAAAATCCCTCATCAAATCCTCTAAAGCTAGCTATGAAAACAGAATTGCAGCAGATAGTAAAGACAGCCACAAAGCCTTCTATAGTTATGTAAAGAATCTCCATGGCAATACCCAGATTAGCTCTGAGCTACTACACAATGGTACCTCCTATACCGAGCCAACAGATATTGCCAGTATACTGGCCGACAGATTCAGTGCCAACTTTACTCCCTCAAAGGACTAATCACCATACCAGTAGATTGCCAGGCACCCAGTATTACTGCTGTACAGGTGAAAACAGCACTGTCCAAGGCCAAGAATACAGCTTCTATGGGACCTGACAATATCCTGGTTGTGTTCTACATGAAGTACAGAGTGAACTGGCACCTCACCTGTGTTCCCTGTTCAATCACAGTCTCACCTCAGGCTTTGTCCCTGCTGAATGGTGCACTGCTACAGTCATCCCTCTCCACAAAGGAGGAGTGACTACAGACCCTGGGAACTATCACCCCATTAGCCTGATGAGTCTGATATGCAAAGCGATGGAACACATCATTATGGACCTAATAAACAAGGATATAGGGAATCTCCAAACTCTGAATCCCACACAGTTTGCCTTTGTGAAGGGTAGATCATGCCTGCTCAATTTGGTTGACTTCTTTGAGTCAGTTACCAGAGCTGTGGATGAAGGCAAAGTGGTTCGTACAGCCTACCTTGATTTGGCCAAGGCCTTTGATACCATTCCCCACTCAGGAATCATAGAAAAACTCACTAAGCTTGGCATCAACCACTATATCACTACATGGGTTGCAAACTGGCTCACAGACAGAACCCACAGTGTGAAAGTAGCTGATTCCAAGTCAGACTGCTGATTAGTCACAAGTGGAGTCCCACGGGGTTCGGTCCTGGGTCCTCTCCTGTTTGGGATCTACTTCTCTGAAGTCCAGGCTAACAGAAAGGGACTCTGGCTGACAAAATTCGCATACGATTGCAAGTTGGGAGATATTATTAACTCCCCAAGTGATGTTGACATCCTAACAGAATGGCCTCACTGTGACCAATGACTGGTGTCAGAACCATGGCCTTAAGCTCAATGCCAAAAAATGTGTTGTCATCCCCTTTGGGAAAAACCCAGTTCCCATGAATTACCACATTGATGGTAGTCCACTGAACACAGAAGGCATTATAAGAGATCTGGGAACACAGGTTGACAGCAACTTCTCTTTTGATCACCACATTGCCACTGTGGTCAGAAAGTCCTATGTGGCACATCTCATTACTAAGGGTTTTACATCCAGGAAGAAAAAGGTCATTGTCCCCCTCCACTCTTCCCTCATTAGGCCAATCATTGAGTACAATGCCCCATTTGGCATGTACCTCACTAGACACCTGCAACAGCTGGAGAGGCTGCAAAAGTATCCTAGGCCTTAAATACTTGTCCTATATGGACAGACTCAAAAAACTCCAACTATTCTCTGCCTCATATCTCCTACTTAGAGGCGATCTCTGCTTGACTTACAAAGCCATGTCTGACCCAGCTCTGTTAGAAATGCTACAGCTAAAGAAATCCCAATCCCACTGCACCACACACTCCAGAGACCTCAACCTCATTACCACAATTAACAGAACAAGCTGGAGGGACAGGTTCATAACCCAGAGACTGCCCATGCTATGGAACAGACTTCTCATACGTGTCAAGGAGAGCACCTCGCTGACCCTCTTCAAGAGAAATCTTGATGAGTGGATGGGAAACAGAAAATTCACCCCGGGGATAACACCAGTGGCTCTGCTTGACAGAAGCACTGGGAACTAAGGTCGGGTGGCACTATGCCAGGGTAATCCTATGGCTAGGCTTGTAAAGGCCCCAGGGTCATTAGCCTAGTACACACCTATGAACCTATGAAATGGGGAAAGCTGTAGAGGAGACTGTATGAAGTCTATACCATACAGGGAGTTTGACATCTTATATTTTGTGGGAATGAGTACGCATAGCAGGTAAGGCGCTATCCTTACAAGACAGCATAGCCATTGAGTCAATGTTGATTTTTATTTGCAATATCACATGAAAGGAACTGTTTCTGCAGTCGGTATTTTGCTAAAGTATCCATATAAAGATGTTGCTGCTCATTTTA
>NC_056742.1:607500-615000 GCF_019279795.1 Protopterus annectens | reverse complement strand
TTGTTTGGTACTAACCCAAACTGTCATAAAATAATGCAAAACATAGGACGGCAGGGAAGGAGGGTTCCAGCGGGCCCACCTCTCCAACCTCAGATGGCGAGTGCACCTGGCACTAATGACCAGGCCGGACCCTCCTCCGGTGGCCCTGTGCCACCTTCAGGTGGAAGCACTGCAGGGGATGGGGCTCGTCCCCCCTCTGCAAGCGTGGCCGGAGGAGACCATCCACTCACCCTCCGTAGTGTCCAAACTGTGGTGCGTAGGGAGATCAGCCATTCTGTGCTTGAGCCCCTACGCCAGCTTGAGGCATGGGTGGCACAACTCACAGGCGTGCCTGCTGCCCGTCCTACACAGCCCTCAGCACAGCCCTGTCCTGGGCAGTGAAGGCACAGTGGCAACTGCCCATGGGTGGGGATCTCAGTTCCACTGTTGCCATCTGTGGGCTCATGGGCTTGAGATATCCGAACATCCATCCCTGTCAATTGTGTTTCTCCCCCACATGTGTCATGTATGCGTCTTGTTTGTCTTGTCTGTTAACCTCCCCTACCTACCTCCCCAACTATACCTACTTCCTGTACCTGACATTCCACTCTCACCGGAAAAAAAAAGGGCACTCTGATCCCGCAAAAAAATTACACCCCATACATAGCTGCCCATTTCGCAGACGTCTGCTGGACATGTAAACTGGCAATTACAACTGGCTGTACAACAAATATTGTTGTCCTCACCCCTCTCTCAGGGGTGGAAGGTTTCAAATTTCACACCAAATTACACACATATGCACAGCTGTTGCTGATAAAGAAATGGGCAGCTATGGGCCTTTCCTACATCCTTCCTGCAAATCCCGAGCTTGTTTTCCAACTGTCCTACCCTCTTTGTGCCCCCTTTTTCACCATTTTCCTATCTCCCCATTTTCTTTTCTTTCAAAGAAATTAGCGCGGGTGTGCACGAGAGTAATCTCTTTTAAGCAGTTGTAAGCGGGTGTGCGCTTGTGTGCACTTAGCTAAGCATGTGTGCGCGAAGCTAAGCGACAATGCGCATGCGTGAGCTCCGCGCTAACCCGCTTACAACTGCTTAAAAGTGCCTTAGTCACTCTGAATGACAAGGCCTGTAGTCTGCTCAGAAGCAAAATAAAATCCCACTGTCAGTCCCGAACCCAGGACCTTGGAAACAGTAGTCTGCATGACTTACCACTAAGCCATGACTGCTATACAAGAACATTGTGCTGAAATAACTATATCATGAAATACTAGGAATGAATGTAAAGGGAATATAGGAAGTCTAGTACACAAAGCATGTCATGTATATTTACTGTCAAATCTAGTGGATTTGTAAAATATTACTGTGTGAAGAGAAACAGCCATGCTAGTTAGTAGCTAGTAGGTAATAATGTCACAGTAGCACCTTGCAAGCCACACACATACTCAGAGCAGGATAAACACTGCCATAGTTTAATAGTTAAGTGCCCAGACATAGCAACTGTGACTGAGTTACAGGGATGTCCCTGATTTGAAAACAAATGTCAACTGTGCCCCACTGATGCCCTGTGAAATGTACTAACAGTAGGCAGAACGGTGTTACAACACATGCAATGGTAACTATGAATTACTGAAAGTATGCACCACTTGCATGTCACAAATGGTGTAGTAATACATATGCTCAAAATAACCCACAGTCACAACTGCAGAATATCAGAAAATGTTATGGGTGTATCCCACTGATATGTACCATTCCATGAGGCTGATAAAAGATGCACCTGAGTGTATCTGAGGCCTGCTCAGCAGCATAATCAAATACCCTTCTAAGTGTCAAGGCCCACACCATGGCCAGACCACACTGCATGCAGTACCACCCTACCACAACAAACACATAGGGAATTGCTGCTCAAACAGATATAGCAAGCATTACAAGCTGTGAATGTAAATGGAAAATAGGAAAGCCATAGCAACACATTACAATAAAGACACCTAGCAGGCATACAAGGAATGAATGTAAAGGGCAAATATTGAAGCCATAGCAACAAATTGAAAGAGCCACTGCTATATACCAGTTACACCACAAGTCCCACAGGAAAGCCAACACACCCATATACACAGTATTACTAGTCTTAGGTGTCAGTTTACATACACACTGAGAAGAGGAAACTGGAGGAAGGAATACTCAGGTTACAGTACAACATGCATTGCAGTGTCTACAACACAGCCTGAAATATGAGAGACATACCAACCGTTACACTCACAGAACAGTGTCCACAGCATACCAGCATGGTCCCCACCCTGATAATCTGAAAGGGCTACGTCTACCTAACAAACCTTTTTATAGCACTGTCCTGAAATCACAGTGAGAACTGCAATCACTACACAACAGGCTGCATACAATTAGTAAATACTGGCTAACAATTGGTGCAGAGGCCATCACATGGACATGTGCAGATACCTACAAAAGCATCCTGTACTCCAAGTCCACACATGCAATACTTTCATTGCACCCTCTGGAGGTAGAGATAGAGAAAGAGAGAGAGAGTGAAAGAAAGAAAGAAAGAAAGAAAGAAAGAAAGAAAGAAAGAAAGAAAGAAAGAAAGAAAGAAAGAAAGAAAATATATAACAACAAAACAAACAAGTTGTCATCACAACCTGACACTGCCAAGGCAAACTGAAGCTGACAAGAGAAGCAGCAGCAGGCCAACGATCAGAAAGCCAACGCAAACAGCTGTAACAAACACAGGTAATGTAAAGTAATAATATAATAATCTACATACTATGAACCCTCCATATGTGTTATTGGTCTGTATCTATTTATATGAAGATGTGCATAGGGCAGGGGACATACTGCAACTGTCACTGAAGGCTGTACATACATATGTATGTGAAGGTAACTGTGCACATATCAATGTAGGTTGTAGAAATCCCAATCCCTCCACACCACACGCTCCAGAGACCTCAACCTCATTACTACAATCAACAGAACAAGGTGGAGGGACAGGTTCATAACTCAGAGACTGCCCATGCTATGGAATAGACTTCCCATACATGTCAAACAGAGCACCTCACTGGTCCTCTTCAAGAGAAATCTTGATGAGTGGCTGGGAAATAGAGAACTCACCCCAGGGATCACTCCAGTGGCTCTAATCAACAGAGGCACTGGGAACTAAGATCGGGTGGCATGATGCCAGGGTAATCCTATTGGCTATGCTTGTAAAGGCTCCAGGGCCAATAGCCTAGTACACACCTATGAACCTATGAACCTATGAACCTATGTATGAAGAATTGACATGGTGGATAGAGTATTATTGGAGGAAGATAAACTGGAAACAGAAACAACAGCTGGTAACACAAACAACAGCTGATAATGAAAAAATGGAGGTATTCTCAGCTGGTGGAGTAGCCAATTTTCAGTATTTACCTATGCAACAGGCACTTTGTCAGAAGAACAAATAAGTTATGTAGATGCTGTGAAAGTGGACAAACAATTTAAGTTTTTAATAGCTACAGATTACCTGTGGTAAAAATAAAAAGGAAAAATAATGGCAGTCTGAACAGGTATGACATTATGAATAGCATTATTTTACCACTAGGGTTTAACAATAAAAACATAAGAGCATTAATTTATTTGGGAGTGGAAATGTTTTGTGAAGTTTTGTGTTTTGTGAACTGACACTTGGAAGATTTAACTTGTTAGAAGAATTTGACTGAGACAGAATAAAGAAATACTTTATCATGGAAAGACTATTTTGGAGCTTGGGACTTATTACTAAAATAGAAAATAAATGTGCATTTTAGGACTTTCACATCTTGATGAGCATGAGGTCAAACAGTTTTTTTTTCTTTCATCATGTAAAGTACAAAAGGTTACAACAGATGTGATGAAAGAAATCATATGGAATTGTGGGTAGTAAATGTAAAAGATGGGACAATTCAACCTATTTCAAATACAAGAAATGTGAATGGTAAGAGGGGGTTTGTTAGGTACTGGGGCCAACCATGAGCATGTTATTTCTGTGGGGGTGAAAATCATTTAGTACAAGTCTGTGACAGACAAACATGTGGCCAAAGGGTGAGAGATAGCACACAGCAAAAACAGAAATAATTTTTATCAAAAATGTAAAGAATTTAGACACTTCTGATTTGACTGTCCCATATTAGAAAAGGAAAGAGTAGATGAAGAGAAAAGCAAATAAGAAAAATAAACATTTGAAAATATCACCACAGAAGATTTTGAAAGAGAGGGTGGTATAGGGAAGGGGTTGCTAAAGAAAGGTTAAACAATGAAGAGTTAGTTGCAGAAGAAACATTAATTCAGAGAGAAGTTAATATTATACAAGAAGAAAACATTTTAGAAAGTGATGATGAAAAACAGGGAGAAATGGAGACAGGAAAAGAACAAGAACCAGATAGTGAACAATCATTTGGTGGAAAACGTATACAAAGGAAAAGAAAAAATGTGATCTGGAATTAAAATGCTAAAAATAAGAAAAGGATAATACATGAATTTTAGCTTTAAATGTGAATAGCATTAGAAATGAGATAAGAGGTTTGGTTGTAGTGGTAGAATGGTATAAAAGTTTGTTTTTGTTTGTTTGCTAGATTTCAGTTGTAGCAAAAAAGAAAAAAGGAAAAGAAGACAGGAAGTATAGGGTCACATTGGTCACAGGGAAGTCAGACAATTTCTAGAATAGAAATTCTTATAAAAGTCAGGAAAAGAGAATTTTACATGTAGCAATAGCAGTACCAGGAAGGGTAATAATATGTGGTATGAGAATGGGACAACAATGTATAAGATTAACAGTAATTTATGCATATAATAATATGTTTGAAAAAAATAAAAAAAAATGTGTCAGTAAATATGTCAATAGCCATGGTTAGAGAGTTTAAGTGTAACCCTGAGGATAAAAAGGGAAACATCAAGACAGGATTTTATGATGTTAAGGCTAATAAAATGTGAAGATTTAAAAGTATGAAAGAATAGAGAATGGGCATATAAAACAAGGATTTTCAAGACTGAAACTGATGACATAGTTAACTTTAAAGATATAAAGAAAATAAATAATATGATGAATACAGATGGCGGATCTTACAGATCATAGAGCAGTATGGGATCGAATAGGGAAGGCAGTCAAATAATAAAGGAGGAAAGACGGACAAAGACTAACATCAGAGTTTAAAAAGACAGAAGAGCTGGTAACATTGAGACATTATGGAAAGATCATGTGACAATGAATAATTTTTATCAAAACTGGACAAAGTGTTGAGTAGTGGATAAGCATCAGTATAAAATGTATTTAGAAGTAGAAAGAAGAATAAAACAAAATATAATGAAATATAAATACATTTTAAAGAATTATGAGAGATGGAGAGATGGAAAAAAGGAATTGACAAAATAATGGAAATACAAAATAGATGTATGAAGAGAAAAAATGATCTTACACAGATGTTTTTTTCTGAAAAGAAGAAAAGAGGAGGTTTCCCCTTATGATGGAAAAAGCAAAAATGAGAGAAGGAATGGTGGATGCTATCTTAGATGACAAGGGGACATAAAATACAAATGGTGGTGGTGGAAATTATTATAAAGAAAATGTATGATATAAAAGAGTTGGATGGCCATTAAGAAAGTAAAAAAAATCAGAAAAAAAATTTTTTTTTGAAAAAGATATAACAATAAAAGAAATAGAAGAGATGCTTAAAGGAGGTAATGATGAATCAGCTGCAGCATTAGATGGTGTAAGTTAGGGGTATTTTAAGGAAATGAATGAAGAGTGAAAAAGTTATATGGAAAAAAGATGAAAGAAACAATGTAAAAATTGGAGGCTTATAACACTAGAGAATACAGGCTATAAAATATTTATGAAAATACTCCAAAAAAAGGATGGAAAAAGTATTTGATGAGATAGTGAGAAAGCATTATGGTATAAAAGGATAGAAGTGAAAGAATTGCTAATTATAGTGAGTGAAATAGGAGACCTGATACTGAAAAAAATAAATAAGTAAGGCTGTTAGCATGAGTTGCAACTAAAGCCATTAATAATGTGAGCCATTAAGCAATGTGGCAGACTTTAGAGGTAAATGAAAAAGGGGAAAAATATTAAATGTAATAAATAAATGTCATGCGCATTTATGGGTACAAGTTATAATGAATAGATGGATGGGAAAAATAAGTGCTGAAAGAAAGAAAACATTGAATACCAATGAGTGTGCTTATTTATATTAGTAATGAATGCAGTAGTACAGACATGCATGTTTGAAATGAGGGAGGCAACATGTTTAATGGAAGGACATTTTATATTGCCAATTTATATGATATAGGCAGATGATTTAGTTCTAATAACAAAAAAAGGCATGGATAAGTGAGGTTGTAACAAGGGAAAAAAGCTACTGAAAAAGGTGTTCTGCAGTTAAAGGAATGGAGTGTAAAGGAATTGCTTAGAGAAAAATATAAATGGAATATATTTCACAAGAAAGGAATTAATGATTTGGGGAGGGACATTTGCTGGGTATGAAAGTGTAATGAGTTAATGGAGAGATATAAAATACACTTATGCTGAATACATATGTATTAGGAAAAATAGCATATGTGTTCCTCTTAAATGGAAAAAGAGTTATTAGCTATTTTGTTGATTCACTCGGTGTTCAAAGCTAAACCTGCTGAGAAGAGGGTAGGAAGTAAAACAAGATGAAAAAAGACAGAAGAAAGGGGTTTCATTTTTTTAATGAAGCAGAGGACGCTTTGTTGAGAATTTTATTAGAAAATGTTCCAGTAAAAGGAAACAAGAAAAATATATGGTGATGGAGGAAAGAAAATGCATTGACTGTAGTGAGAATAAACAAAAAAACTGTTTTTTTATTTGCAAAATGAATAAAGAATGTTGGGATTTTTTTTTAATTAATGCAGATGGAAAATGTTTAAGTGTATAAATCTGAATATGATAAAATGAAAAGTATGAAGTAAAGAAATGTCATATTAGTAATTGGGATAAAATACTGTTAGACAATATGGAAAAAAGATTAAAAATGTATCTAACAAGAAAATAACGAGGATGATGTATTAGCTGAAATGAGATGATGGTTGCAGAAGAACAGGTGGGGAATAAAGGGTAAATGCAAAAGAAAAATGAATGAATGAAAAAATAGAACTGTTTAAGTTCTTATGTTGATAACTTCTAAATAATTTTAGTATGAGTGTAAAAAAGTGAGTATAAATAATTGATGTAAAGTTGTTATATGACATAACATGAATGTAAATGTTAATTAAGAACCTCTACTCTTTCAGTAAGTGCCATTGGATTATTTAGATCCACCTCAGGTACCACCAACTCAGGTGTATGAAGCCTCTGTTTAACATCTCATGTGAAGGATGGAACACTCCGGATTACAGCACATCCTTAAGCTGCACTGCAGTGTCAATAATGGAAAATTAATCCAGCTAAGTAGTGTGGGAATAGATACCAGCATTTTGAAGAAAAGGTGAGTATGCTACCCACTGAGGTATTGAGACTGAAAATGAGCAAAT